>NW_017731543.1:1143979-1252595 GCF_001890085.2 Hipposideros armiger | reverse complement strand
CACACACACACACAAACTTGTTCTTTGCGAACTACAAAAACTTAAAAACATAGAGATGCTATGAGGTATCACATTTCTCAAAATGTCTACATCTTGAAAAAAGACAAATTTTTATAGAAGGAGACAACTGGAAAAGTCAGCAAAAGAAAGAAGTGACGTGTCTAAGGGAAGTCATGGACATACAATCCCGCATTCAACAGAACCCCTGTCACGTGTCTGCACGTTTGTGTTGTAACAGTGCTGAGGGCTCTGGCTTGTAAATTCTTTAATGTTAAAACACTGCACACGTCTAATGTCCCAGGACATGTACTCCTCTGCATGTACTAGGAGATGCCAGCTGCCGTAACTGGCCCGCCCACTATCAGCTTTTGGAGAAAGCTGCCTTTTAAACTTTTTCATACTGCTTGCGTTTGTACTTCCAAAATAAACAACAGGGCAAGAACCATGTTATATCCTTGTTTATTTTCTCACACACTTCCCGTTGCTATGCTATGTTTTGTTGTTTTGTTTGGTTGTAGCGATTGTTTATTATGTTCATTACGTTTATAATCTTCCTTATGTTGAGACTAAACACAATACCAAATGTCTGTATCTAAAATAATCTTTTAAGCTTTTGCAAGCACTTTGATACAGACTAATAGGTTGTGAGGATGGCAGGAAAGTTACTTCCTCCATTCTTAAATATGATGATGAATCTGAAACTATAAAACACTGATTATCTTCTCCATGGTGGTGAGAACAAAAAACCTAGCCCTTCAGATTCTCAGTCCCAAAGACCTCGGAGTCTCTGGGACTTGATGCGACTCCCTTTTCTTCCTTGTCTCCCTGCTGCTCTTCCCCCATTCCTCCTTATTATTATTATTTCTTTCCTATTAACATTTGAATAACCAAAGAACCACTATTTAGAGTCTAACAATCTTATCAAAATCCCACCATATACATCCTGATATTTAGCTCATCAAACTTTATTAATAAACAATGTTTTTGAAGAGTTTACTATAACGTCCCAACACATTACAAAGATAATAAATGTAAAAAAACCCTGATTATTGTTAAACAGATCACAAAAATGCCCTCAATTACAGTTTTGACTGAATAAGTATGTTCCTAATAGGTTTTAGGTCAGTTCCCCGGAGCCGAGGCAGGTGAGAAGTTTGCCCCGCCGACACACCACGGCAAAGACTGCTGACTAGTTGGAGGCTTACAGTGAGTGAGGCGGCCTTCACACGGCAGCCATTGTCTGTGTACACATGGCCACCACTGCTCATACACGAGTATCCAGGCCCTGTTTCAAGGGACCTTGAATTTCACAGGCCAAGGAGGTAGGACCATTGAACCAAACACTTGACTTTGCCTCTAACATTAACGTTCTTTTGCTTTAGACAATGGTTTTAGTAGTTTTAAGAAAACAGGCACTAAAATATAGGCAGAATAAAAAATAAATGCTCTCTTTGGATGCAACTTTTCACAGAGTGTTTGGTTTTCAGTTACAGAAAATAAAACAAAGAGAGATCTTTCCCTTCTAAACATATTACATAAAAGTCATATCAAAAATGCAAGAAGACATACAAATGACCAACAGATATCTGAAAAGATGCTGAACTCCATTAGCTATTAGGGAAATGCAAATCAAAACCACAATGAGATACCACCTCACACCAGTTAGAATGACTGTTATCAACAAGACAGGTAATAACAAGTGTTGGAGAGGCTGTGGAGAAAAAGGAACCCTTGTACACTGTTGGTGGGACTTTAAACTGGTGTGGCCGCTATGAAAAACAGTGTGGAGATTCCTCAAAAAAATAAGAATAGAATTATCATATGACCCAGCAATCCCTCTTCTGGGTATCTACCCCAAAAATCTGAAAACATTTCCCTGTAAAGATATATGTACCCTTATGTTCACTGCAGCATTACTCACGGTGGTCAAGACATGGAAACAACCAAAATATCCTTTGATAGGTGATTAGATAAAGATGTGGTTCATATATTCAACGGATACTCCTCGGCCATAAGAAAAGATGAAATACTGCCATTTTCAACAACACAAATGGATCTTGAGTATATTATCCTAAGCGAAATAAATCAGACAGAAAGTCAAGAACCAAATGATTTCATGCATATGTGGGATATAAAACCAAAAGCAACAAACACAAACAAAAACTCATAGACACAGATAGCAGTACAGTGATTACCAGAGGGTAAGGGTGGGGGGAGGGGTAAAAGAGGGTGAATGAGGCCAAATACATGGTGATGGAAGATTTGACTTTGAGTAACGAACATACAATGCAATATACAGATGATGTATTATAAAATTGTACACTTAACCTACATAATTGTATTAACCCATGCCACCCTAATAAATTTAGTAAAAAAATTAAAAGATGCATAGAAATCCTAGATGCAACTGGCTCCTTACACTTGGAAATTGACCTGTTCTCCAGAAGCATTTTCCCCATTAGCCAGCCCTGAAAAGCTCAAGTCAAGCATTCGGCACTCCTTGTCCTCTCTCCCTGCCCCTACTCATTGGAGAAAAAGATACGAACATGGTCTTCTGCTTTCTTCTGTCTGCCTCTTGTTTAATCCTGCTGTGTATGGGAGACACCTTATATTGCTTCACCTTGGGCTACAACTTTGAACATTACTCTCTAGATGTTTATTTTAAAAAATAGATTATGATCGAAAGAGTACAGCATAGAAATAAGTACGAGGGAAGGATTTTTTTTAAGATTCAATCAGTTCATTTCAGTCGATACAATTCGGTCTTCTCTCTCTCTCTCTCTCTCTCTCTCTCTCTCCATTGTGTGTGTGTGTGTGTATGTGTATATATATAAATATATATATATCAGTTTCATGATCTGTGATCACAGTTATAATAATTTATTGATATGCACACCTTATTTTTTACACTATTTCAAGTTTAGTAAAAAAAAAATTATGCTTGAATTTTCTGTCCAATCCAAACATATAACTATTAATTAATATCTAATATGGCTCTGGGTTTCTTTCATAAAAATAGTAAAATAATAACACCATAGGTTATCTTTTTCCATTTAATTATATTAATTTTTAACAGTTTATTTCCATTTAGAGATAAAGCTGTTTCTAGTCATTATAAATGAGGAATATAGAACTTCATATGAATATGGTTAAATAAAAAAATCACATTAATAGAGGCTGTTCAAAGAAATTGTTTACCTAACATTATTAAGAAAGTACAAGGAGTCTATAGATTACATTGGGAATTTTATTTTTGCAGTTGAATAAGTATCTATTTATATGTAGCAATCATTAAAATACAATATTTAAATTAAATAGTTTCTTATCAAGTCAGAAGGAATGTGTTTTTCCAAATTATAAACAAGGAGTGCAACTAACCTCCTATAATTAGTGTCTTTACTGAAATAGAATGGACTGGTTATGGAGGTATAAATATTAACAATGAGGCCCTTTTTTCCACACAGCGGAACTGAAGATTTCGAGGTTTGTGTGAAACAGAATATCTCAATTTATTCTCTCATTTTGCTTTGCAGTGCCCAGTGCCGACACGCAACTTAACTTTCATAGTTTGATTAGCTTAAACACTGAAAGAGCAACCTCCCAAACACAGCCTCTTAAGTATTACTGATTAGTATTATTAATAATACTATTAATTAAGTATTATTAATTACTTATAGAAAAAAAAACTATAGAAAACATTAATTATAAAATACTTCCATGTAGGAAAGTGTTTCATAATAATAAGGAAATTTCAAAATACTCTGATATGTGCACTCAGGTAAGGACTTTTTCTATTAGTTTTCTGAAAGAATTTTAGCCTAATCTGAAGCCTTGTTTCTATGCCTACAACACCCCGAAAACTCTGTTCACTACACGTCTGGTTGACCGACCTCACAGACACAGATGTACTATTATAGAATCACAGCTTTCCATTAGGCTAAACCCCTGCCTGACCAACCAGAGCCTGGCACCATCATGCCCCTGGCTTTGCCACACTTGCTTTCCTCACCTGTAACCTGGGGAGAGCCTGATTCTCCAACCAATTCACAAATTGGGGACAAGCATAGCTTTGGGCTTATCATCCCAAAAGTTATTGCAGTTTTCTTTCATCATATTATTTTATACCTCCCTAATAAAACAGTGAATTAAAAAGCTCTTTTTTCAGACAGAATACAAATACAAGTAACACAAAAGATAAAAAGGTAAATTGGAAAGACTCTGGATGTCACCTCCACGCCCTATATTTAGAGATAAGCATCCTTCCTAATGAGACCCCTTCTGCCCCGCCCCCCACGCCCTCCCCCAGGGCATCCTGGGGGGCCTTCACCAGCACTTCCTCCTGTCCTAGTCCTCCTCCTCAGGGAGAGCCCTGGCGCTCCCCAGGAGCTCAGGTCCCCATCGCCTCTCTTACAGTGTAGGGTTCAATAACAAATGACAGCAGTATTTTAAGAATCTAAAATTCCATTTAACCCAGGGTTATAAGAGGGTTAATGCCTTAGTTATTTTTTTGGTTTGCAAAATTAATACAAAAGTAGCAATAAATATTTTCAATCACCTTCTTGGTTTGTTAACTTTACCTTATTTGTCCTTGACCACTGAATACCTCTCTACACTTTACAAATGCACGCCACTCATCAGAAGAGAAAAGGAAAAAAAGTTGTAATTATATCAGATCAGTGCATTTTCACTGATGTATTTTCATCAGTGAAATTTTACATCAGTGAAAATTTACATTTTCAATGTATTTTCACTATTCAAAAACCACCCTAACGTATGTGGCGTGGTGGCTGCTTGTATAATGAATACGCATGTGCATGCACACACACACACACACACACACACACACACACACACACACGCTCCTTGACAGTCGTATTAAAATAACCCGCCAGTTCAGATGCTGTTTTATTTGCACACACTGATGGCTGCATGACACACTTCAATATGCATTTCCTGATGGTATCCAACATGAAACTAATTATCTGAATTGCCATGGTTTTGAAATGTTAGCTATTGCTAATACGACCCAGCTAGACTCTGAAAAGCATTTCCAACTTTATTCCTGACATTGTGTAGTTAGAATGTGTGTGCACACCCTTCAGGTCACCCAGGAAGAGACAAAGGGATGTTCTTCCTGCTCGGAGTCCACGCCGGCCTAGAAACCCCTTTCCTTTCCCCTCTCCACTGCGGGGAGAGGCTTCCACGAGCATCAAGGGTGGTGCAGCAAATGCCGGGAATCTCGAGTGCATTCTGGGAGAAGCATGCTGCCGAGGCGACCTGGAAGCAAACATGCTTCTCAGATGTGATTTTAAGTAAGCACATGGTTACCTGTGTTAACTTCCAAGAAACATTTCTGTTGTTTTTCTCCACACAGCAGGGCTCAAGCCACGTCCGCTCGGATGACTGTTGTTTCTGCACAAGGTGTGCTTGTTCCGCCAAGAATATACTGATAATTCAAGGTAATCAGCAGAGTACATTACAGAAGGAAATCTGAGCCAACAAGCTGTACAAACAGAATAGCAATCAGAAGATTTAATGCATTTCTGATGTACATTTAAGGCACTGACACTGGGCCACAGATGTACATGTGTTGTGTTTTATATTGCTGAGATATGGCCTGTGAGAACCTATTATAGCATATCATCATCCACACTGGAGGAGCTGGGAAGGAAAAATTCCATCACACATTACTCCTGCGGATGCATTAGAGAAACAAATTGTACGCGGAATTGAAAAGTCACAGGCTTATCCTGTCTTAATAAATTCCTGCCAAAAGGCTAAGTGTAAGTCGAGAAATACTCCCCAAATGTGGTTACTGTATTATCATCTTTGACATCTCAGGGGCTGTTCCAAGAATCATCAGACATAAGTTCAGGGTTCTCACAAGACATTGTCTTTTCTTTTTTCTCTTCTTTTTTTTTTCGACCAGGTCTTGATTTCATGTAGCCATTTTGAGTTGTCTGTACCTGAGATATAATCCTCCAATGGCTAAAAGAAAATTATTCTTTTAAATAAGATGTTTGTCACTGATCCCACTGGACAATCTAGAGAGTCTCATAATTCGAGGTGTTAATCCTTAACCTAAATTTCCCATCAGACTCAGAGGAGTCTCATGATCAGTTGGGACAGGTTCAAATACAAAAGGAAAAGGATAAACCGGTCTCTTTGAGAGCAGATTCTGGGTCCTAATTATCTCTATGGCTATCGTACCTCAAACCCAGTGAGATGGTAAACAAATGTTGGTCAAAATAATGAAAGAATGATGTTATAATGAAACGCAATGATGATGCTTTAAGATATCCTAGTGATCTTAACTTAGTTACTGTTTTCAAGATACAGGATGTCAGCTTGATCAAGCTAAGCTCATGGTTTAAACTGTCCCTTTTCTTTTATTCACCTACTAAGAATTCAGCTCTTGAAAGTGGATATTTTTTATCTCTTTGTCTCAGCACAGTATATACTGAAATCCAGCTTTAATTCTAAAATGAAAAATTAACTGAGAACAACCTACAGAGAAAAATGGTTTTCCAACCCAAAGCTTTATAACCTGCTGTAGAAGTGTATATTCATTATCTAGTGCCATGTAACCAATCACCCCAAAACACCGAGTTCACAAAACAGCAGATTCACTATCTTATAATTCCTTACAGTGCGCCTGGAAACTGGGTATAGCTTATTCAGGTCCTTTGCTCAGTGTCACTTGAAGTCACTGTCAGCCTGTTGTCCAGGGCTGTCGTCATCTCAAGGCCCTACTAGGACCAGATAATCCACTTTCCAGGCTCTCCATTGGGTGCCTGAGTGTCCTCATGACATGGCAAATGGTGACACAAGACAAAGTTCTGGAGAGTACTCAAGATGGAATCCACGGCCTATGTGTGTCCTGATCTCCGAAGTGACATCCCAACACTTCTGTCACATCTACTCATAAGAAGTAAGTCAATAAGATCCTCGCACCTTTAAGGGGAGGTGACACAGGAGCATGCATACAAAGAGGTGGGATCGCGGGAACCCACGCTAGTGGGCACCTGCTGTAAAGGGGGCCAACGATAGATTTCACTTTCAAAAAAATGAGTTGCATTATAAAATGACTTATCATAGTTCATGTCAAATTATGGAGTAAAGTTAGGAAGATTCTCAAGACTGAGCATTGCCCCTCACCGCAGTGCCCACCCGACTGGCAGGGCCTGTCACACTGGTGCACCTGAGCACTAAGGAAAGACGGGAAAGATGGTGCAGGGAGAGTGGTGTGGAGCAATCACGTTCCCAGTGCTGTGCTCAGCGCCTTGTAGGCCCGACCTTAACTAGTCCTGTAACCACCTTACAAGGCGGATGCTGCTTCCGGGTGAGTTACTGGGCGAGAGCAAACCTTGTCCACAGAGCTGCAGCTTGAATCCATACCCAGCCTGCTGGAAAACGGTGCTTTCTCATCAACACTAACATGGCTGCCCTCACCGTCCTGACCCGGGGGCTGAAGAGGGGGTTCCTAGGCCCCCGCTTCTAGTTGACACCCTGTGGCCCTAAACGAGGCACGTGGCCTTTCTAAGCTTCGTTTTCCTGAATGGAAAGTGGTGGGTTTCTAGGCCAGGACCTCTCTGTGTTCAGGACACCCACAGCATTGAATAAGGACAAGGGCTAGTCTATCGTCTCCCAGCGTTGGATGGTGGGATTGTAGGAGTTATTTTGGCCCCAAATCAGCATTTTTCTATGCAAACCCTTTCCTTTATTCATTCACCCTCGCAGCAAATATGGTGTCTGCACCCACTCTAAGTCCCTCGCTTGGCACTAGAGGTGGCCATGGTCATCAAGAGAGATGCAATTCTTGCCCTGATAGATTGTAATAAGCAGATTGTAAGCAGAAGGGGCAGAAAGGGTAATTTGGGCTTAACCAAAAAGGCTTAAATAAAATAAAATAGGTAAGAATTCTGTTCCCGGGAATCATTTGCATGCCTCCTTATTCCGAAAAAGCCTGATTCTACATTCATGAAACTTCATCTTTGCTGTTGAAAAACATTCAGGGGAAATTATCAGTTGACACATGACTCTACACATGACTGGAGCAGAGAATAAAAAGTGTTGTGGATTTCAAAAAGGAAGCTGTTCATCGCTACCAAAATAAATACCATAGTTTACAACTGATGATAAAAAACACTGAGTTTAAGGTAAAATAAATAGCATATTAGGTATTTTGAGAGACTACATAAACCCAAAATGCATGAATATTTATTGTGACAAAAACACCCCCATAGAGAGAAGGCATGTGCCGTGTGGTAACTGCTATGAAATGCATTTAAAAGTATAAGCAGGTAAAGACTTAGCTTCACTTTAGAGCTCAGTGTTCAAGGTTCGGTCTTCTATTCTCTAAGAGTCAACAATACAATTGTGGTAAGTACAAGAGTGCACACCCAACCCTCCAGCATAAAACCAGTACAGGTTACAGCAAAAGAATGCATGGCGCATATATATATATATATATATATATATATATATGCACTAGCACACAGCTGTGAAGAATTACTAAACAACCAGTCTCATTACTGTAGCATTCATAATACACACAACCTTCTTTCAACTCTGAGAAAGAGACAGGGCTGCAAATAATGACCCCCTCCTCCTAAGGTGCCTCCTCTTTCATATATATATTACGGCACAGATTAATCTGCTCATACTGGCCTGTGGTAGCATGTCCTGTTATGTGGCAGTCCCATCAGAAGCCACCAGTTCTTGTCACAGCCTCTACCCCTTTCCTTCCAGTGGTTTCTAACAGGAGTGCTAAGAACTGACTCCTTTTTACCCTAAAGCAAAGGTGGAATTTGATTTGAGCTCCTCTACAGAAAAGGCGTGGTGAGGCATGCTAAAAAAAGACTTACTAGGAGTATGTCCTCTTCCTCTTCAAGGACTTGCTCTGAGGAGTGATTTAGGCTGCACAGATGCCTGGCATTGGCTTTGGCAAAATCCTCCATTTTTTTTTCAACTTCAGGACCATGTAATTTATAAATAAAATGTAAGATGTTTGAAGTGTACAAAGTGATGCTGTGATGTGCATATACATTGTGAAAGAATTCCCTCAATGTAAATCACACATCCATCACCTCATGTATTTACCACCTTTTATTTTACTTTCTTTTTGGTGAACACATTTAAGTTCATTATCTTGGAAAATTTTATTTATACAATACAGTGTCATCAGCTATAGTCACTATGTTATACCTTAGAGCCTTAGACCTTATTCATTTGATAATTGAAATCTTGGAAAGGCTCATTTCTTTAGAACTGGTAGCTGCCTTATGATCTGAAAGAATCACAGATTCTTTATAAGGGTTGTGCTAGCATGTCCTGCAGACTCTTTCTGGAGTCAGAACATGGTGAGTCCCTTTACCAGAGGGTTTCCTCAGTTATGTGAAATCTTAGTATCTTGCTAAGTATTTTAAATGTGGGATGCCTGTGGAAAAAAGTGAGGCCTTCTCCTTGATCCTTCTTTTCTTTATATATGTGGAGAACGCATTAGCGCACAGCTCCTCAGAGGTAGATACACACAGATGTGAGGAATTACTAAACAACCAGTCTCATTACTGTAGCATTCATAATACACACAACCTTCTTTCAACTCTGTGAAAGAGACAGGGCTGCAAATAATGACCCCCCTCCTCCTAAGGTGCGTCCTCTTTCATAAAGATGATATAAAAGTAATGGGGAATTAATTGAAACTACTATCAGCCAACGATCTCCCAGGATAGCAATGTTTATAACACACCTGAGGTTTTCTCTTCGCTTTCCCTCAAACACATTTCAGAGTCAGTATTCCTGGCAGAGTGAATTGTTCAAATGACTTTGATGGGAAAGGAATGGTCTCCCAAATCAGAGAATGTAAACTATTACACAACTGAAATGTTAGCTGCTCCTCCCAGAATAATAATCATGAGAAGGGGACAGAAAGACTTAAGGGGGGTCATCTGTGACATCTTCCATTTTAGAAAAGTTAGGTTGACAAAGTCATATTGGGAAGAACATTTATTTCGTTCACTAGAGAAATGAGGAGTGCTTTCTTATCTATGTTGTTCCTGTACATCCACAGAGAAGCTAGGTTCTCTAGGTAATAGCTGCAACAGCTAACATTTCTTGGGTACCCACCGTGCGCTTTCGTAGCACTCTCTGTGTATTTGTTCATTTAAATCCCAGTGGTACTGCTCTACAGACTTTTCAGATACGGGCCTTGGCTGATGTTAGAGGTAGAAAGCAGTTATATTAGACAGGATAGGCTAGGATAAGTTTCAGTAACAAGTAATCCCACTGTCTCGGTGGCTCGCAGAACAAAGATCTGCTGCTAACTGACATGTGAGTCCAGGGTGCACCAGGTGGTCTACATGGCAGCTCTCTTCCAGTGGTGACTCAGGGTTTCAGGCTATCAACCAACAGACACTTCACATGTTAGAGTTGCTTGCTTCTCGCCTAGAGGACTGGGGGCAGGGGGTATGGCCATCAAGTACAGATAAGTCTTATACACTCTCAACTGCACTGACCTGGAAGGAACCCATCACTTCCACTCAAGGTCCACGGGCAAGAATTCCTGTGATGACATCATTTAGATGCTTAGAGGCTCAGAAATATTGTAGAAAAGGCCACACAGATATACGAAGGGACTATTGTCTCTGCCACAATAATGGAATCCATAAAATTATGCAAATTATGGGAATGCCAGTGACCACTTTGGGGAGATGACTATCTGTAGGGACCTCCACCCCCTGCTTCTGTCATGGGGGCACTGGGATTTAGTATTCCTCAGCTGAAGAAAGAGCACATGACCCTGTGGGCCAGAGGACCGGCCCTAGGGTGTTGGCAAGGATGGGAACAGTGAGAAGGTGCTTTCCCTCAGCTCAGGGGCGAAAGGTTAGGGTTTACGGCCATAAAGAATATGACAGAAAGTCAATGGAGCCAGACTTACGGTCTGGGCACATTGGGAATAATGTGGAAATTTTCTGAGTGTGGGGCTCTGATTGGCAATTGCAATGTTTTTCCACACAAAAATGGGTGAAATCATTGAAGGGTTCCTAACAGGAAGCAAACTCCTGGGAAAGCTATTAGTAGTTTAACATTTGCAATTCATGTGACACTGTGCTGCCTTGAGGGATATCATAGACAGAGCCCTGTTTGGTTTAAAATGTAACTATCATAGCAGGGTAAGTTGAGCATTCAGATCTCAGCTGGGTTTCTCTTGAATTTATTAACTTACAAATGGAAACACACTTGGGATAGTTTACTATCTTTCAGTAACCACTTCCTCTGCTTTTCTAGCTCTCCGGGGCTCCGTAGTCTTGGAGTACCTCTGACCCCTTCCCTCTGACACTCCAGATATCATCTGTCTTCCGACGCCATAAATAGTTCTTTCCCAACAGTGCTCTGAATTCTTACTTTCTCCATATTTCCACATTTTCACTTTGGCTCCTAACCACTCTGTAACTCTGCCCTCCCCACTGCTGACTAGATATGATACAAGCAGCTCGATTGTTCTTATCGTTTTTCTTCTCGAAGTTTACAATGTTCTGGGTCAGCCAGCGGAAGACCTTGAAAAAAGTCACAGGACTGACCCTTCCAACATTACCCCATTTTTACAAGGCTGACAGAATTTCACGAGCAGTGCAACCAGCATAAATTAGAGTAGAAGATGCAGAAAAAGCTTCTAAATAATATGGGGGAAAGTGCGCTTCCCTGCTGAATTGCTAGTTTCTTTGGAGTGTCTCTATTTACCTGTGAGCGTTGACTCCCCTAAGTTACCTAGATCCGTTGTCTGGTCCTTATAATTAACTTCAACCCCTCACTAAACCTTGGAGGTTATTTGCCCCAGGATCCTGACTGTTTGGTTTTTATTAAACCTCTTCTCCATTTGTAAGGTTAAAGAAGAAGGCAATATCTAGTAAACAATGCATACTGCCTGTTAAACAGATTGGTTGCAATAAGTTTTCTCCAGTTCCATTATTGTTGGCTTATATTGCCTTTCATTTCAAATATAACATAGTCCAGTCTAGTAACTAAAAATGAAAGACAACTTGAAGGTATCTTTACAGATATAACCAACACACACCAGCTAATGAAAAGTCTCCCCCACGTAAAAAAGAAATATATATAAAATCTATATACATATATAACAAAGGATCTGAATCTTACTAAAAATGGCAACATTAACCCATGTACATCCCAAGATGAGAATCCATTCTCTGCAACAGACGCTGAGGAAGAAAATATTTTCATGGCCAGCGACTGGTCATAGGGCAGTTGAGTCTACAAGTTGTCAACATACTAACAAGAGCAGGGAAATGAAAATAAATTGATTGTTAAGCACACTGATAAGCCTCCCTAACACGCTCTCAAACCTCGCAAGCCCTCTGCCCGCAAACGCACGTTGAGAATGCTATGGTCCTGGCGTCCACCTGCAAACCACACTGTGCTGCTCGGGCTGTGTGTTTTACTGGAGGTCAAGGCCATTAATCACCAGGGGGCCTCGGGCAGCCCCATAGAGGCGTATTTATGGGCAAATCAAGAAACCAAAATGCTGAACCGTGCCTGATTAGCCTCACTAATATGCTACTTGTGGCTAATTTCCGAGCTGCTTAACCCACAGGTGTGTGCCCTCCCCCATAAATCACGGCATCCACCTCCTCTGCACTCTCGGCCCTGCCATGCATATAGATGGCCTGTTTAAATGACAGGCAGGAAGTAATCGATGGCGCACTAAATCATGTCAGTGTGCAGTCACCGGCCTCCCCTCCGAAACGGGTCCCAACACGTTCCCGGTTCCCAGCTCGTTTTAGATGTTATTGTAACCCAAGTCGGTGTGCCCCTGCATGAAACCTTTCAAAGGGACAAAGTGTACATTTCCCCATTTTTATTTGTTTTACTTGTACAGCGCACCCTTTGCATAAGACAGCACCATTAAAAATTCCACAACAGCCAGCCCTGCAACGAAGCAGAACAGAGTCCCAATGACTTAGGCGGTGAAGGGAAGCTCTCGCTGGGAACCGAGCAACTACGGTTTTCCACTTACCTTTAATTTATTATTATTTATGTTAAAGATGTTAATTCAATGGATCACACACCAACCGCCTAAACAGCAAATATCATGGGCAGGAAATGCTTGGTTTGCATATGGTTTGATTCTCTAGAGTAGTCCCTTGTTTTAAATCAACATATAGGTCAATATAAAAACCAGTAGCTATGAAAATACATACTTTACATATATTTACAATATGCATCTATATTTGAAACACAGGAAAATGTAAAACTTGGGTGATTTTTTTTTCAAGCTCTGGCTAAGAAAACTGTTAGGAGGAAATGTCAATCAATGGGTACCAAATGAAATCTTATAAATTAACAGGATAGATGACAAAATAGTAACAAAGAACAAGTGTGTGGCTTCGCTGTATTAGGGCAAGTACACTAATGAGTTTGATGGAACAGACAAACAAAACAAGAAATCCTTAACTCTTTGTCACTGAAGGAGGAAAATAGCTGTTTGACATTTTCAATTACTTTTAGGAATTATACATGTCCCCCCTCCCCCTAAATAGATAATATGATAGGAAAGACACTCATTTACCTTTTATTTATAGCACTTCCTAACTGAGCTCAAATAGTCAAATATAATTCCAGGATTCTGGTCGAAAAAGTATATCTGCTCCTGGGAATTCCACTTCAAATCAAGATGGAGAAACAGGAACCAGATTTACCCTCTGGTTGAAATAACAGAAAACAGACATATTGTATAATATAATGGTTTTCAAGACACGCACTTCAGACAAAGGTACCTAAGATGTGGAAACTACCCCTGCCAGCCCTGTGATGGTCCTGGCTCACTCCCTTGAGGGGCTGCCAGGCGCAAATGCAGAACGTGGGGAGGTGACTCTTGGTGGAGCCCAATGGGCTCCTCTCTCTAAAGAGACGCAACTGACCATCTGGGATGATGAAGGTGACGACAGTATGGCAAAGCAGGGCACCCAAGGGGAGAAACCTGCATAGAGACAGGCCTCTGAGGATCTCCAAAAGGTCCTCCACAGCAGTTAGCCACGTGCTGATCAGAACACACAAGTGAAGGAACTTCCAAAATTGGGAAAGAACCACCAGAAATAATGAGAGCAACAGTGCTGAATGCTTGCAGGTCCTGGAAGAATGCCTGTTTTAACCAAACACCAGAAAACCCATGATTTGTGAGCATTGAGTAGAGTCCTCAGGAAGGTGACACCTGAGCAGGGAGGACTAACTAGCCATAGACTGAACGCTGCTCCCACCCTACCCAACAAGCTTTAAATGCAGGACCTGAGAGGATCACATTGCTTCCAAGTAATATAGTAACTGTTGGGAAGGGGGAGGCTGATAAAAAGATCAAAAATATTTATAGGTATACAGAAATATACAACAACGAATAAGGCACAACTCACAAGGTCCATAATCCAATCAAACATTGCTCGGCACACAAAGAAGCAGAAAAACGTGACCCATGATGAAGAGAAAAGTCACCCCATCAAAAGCAATCAGAAATTACACAGAAGTCAAAATTGGCAGACCAAGACATTTAAAAAGTTCTTAAATTGTACTGTGTATGTTCAGAAAGTTAAATAGAGACATGGAAGTCATAAAGAAGATCAAAACTGAACTTTGGGGGTGAAAAATCTATGTATGGGATGAAAGTTTCAGTGGATGGGGTTAATTCCAGTTTAGACATTGAAGAAGAATGCATTTGTAAACTTGAAGATGTAGTGAAAGAAGCTATATAAAATGAAAGGCAGAGAGAATTTAAAAAAACTAAATAGTGTCAGTGGTAAGGGAGAGACTTGAAATGGATCAATATACATGTACTTAGACACTCTGGGGCGGGGAAAGAGGAAGAAAAAATGATTGAAGAAATAACAGATGAAATGTTTCAAATTTTATGAATATCATCAACGAACATATCCAAGAAACTCAACAAACTCCAAGCATAAGAAACTTGAGTCCCATCATACTCACATTACTCAAATAAGCTGATTACGAATATATATATATATATATATATATATATATATATATGCAAACAAATATATACACATTACATACAGAGGAACAAAAATAAGGATGATGG
The DNA here is from genome assembly GCF_001890085.2 of Hipposideros armiger. Lineage (NCBI taxonomy): Eukaryota > Metazoa > Chordata > Mammalia > Chiroptera > Hipposideridae > Hipposideros > Hipposideros armiger. Next base: position 1,237,489 of record NW_017731543.1, on the reverse strand, counting down.
CAAAGTTCTTATTGAAAACAATTTAATATCTTTAAATTACTGAAAGAAAAAAAACTATCAATATCAAATGCCCAATAAAAACATATTTCAAAATCACAAGTGAAATTTTTAAAAAATGTTGACATATACAAAAGTTGAAATAATGACCTCAGATCTACACTAAAATCAATGTCAAAGGAAGTCCTTTAGAAGGAAGATGATACCAGAAAAAAATTTGATTATACACCATGGAATTAAATGCACTGGAAATAGAAACTACATGGGTAGTTTATTATTATTGTTGTTATTATTATTATTATTAAAATCTCTTTAAAAACCAATTGATAATTTATATAAAAACAATGACACTGTATCCCAGTGTTTATAAGTAAAACTCAAATGTTTGACAACAATAGCACAATGTTTGGGAGATGATGAGAAATGAAATTTTATGATTGTAAGATTCTTGTAACATTAATGAAGTGATATAACATCCCTTAAAGTGGAACTTTGATAAGTTAAAAATGTACATTATGAACCCTAACAAACCACTATATTAGCAAAACAAAGAATTATATCTAATAAGCCTAAAAGGAGATCAAATGGAATCATTAAAAAAAAGTAAGTTATTTCAAATGAAGTCAGAAAAAGTTGATAAAAGACAAAAAAACAGGAAGGACAATTAGAAAGCAATAGCAAGATGATATATTTAAGCCTAATGAAATCAAAGATTGCTTTAACTATAAATGATTCAAACACCCAAATTAAGAGGCAGAGATTATCAAATAAAAAAATGTAAAGAGAAATAAACTATACTCTGCCTACAATAAGCACATTTAAAAACACAAAGAGGTTAAAAATAAACTGACAGAAAAAGATATATCGTGCTAACACTAATGAAAAGCAATCGATGTGCACATCAGATAAAGTGTGAATCAGAGAAAATCATGTTACCATATATAAGGAAACGTATTCCATAATTACACATAATCTATTTATCTAGAGGACCTAACAATCTTTAAGTTTTACGAACCTAATAACAGCTTCAACATACATGAAGCAAAAAAATAATGCTACTATAAGGAGAAATAGGCAAATCAACAATTACATTTGAAGATTTTAATACCTATCTCTCAGTAACTGATAGAACAAGTAGAGAGAAAATCTTAAGAATACACAATGTTTAAACACAATCAATTAACTTTAACTGAGTGATATTTCTAGGACACCCTATCCAAAGATAAGGAAATATTTAGCAAAACAGCATACAGGAGTCATAAAACAGGTCTCAATAAATATAAAATAATTCAATCTATGCAAAGTATTTTCTCTTACCACAATTGATTCAGTCAGAAATCAATAATAGATTTCTAAAAAATCTCAAATATTTGGAAACAAATAACCCACTTCTGAAGGATTTTGTCAAAGAATAAATCACAAATTAAGATGTTAGAAAGAAGTTTGGCCTAAATAAAAAAATTCAAACAAAATATAATCCAATCTGTAGGAGGCAGCTAAAGTGACCCCCCATCAGGGGAGGGGTGGGAGTACAGCAATAAATGTCCACATTCAAAAAGAAAAAAACTCTCACATGAATCACTTCAGCTTTCCTGTTGAGAAACTAGGAAACGAAGAGCAAATGTAATCCTATTTATTATGCTAAAATCAAACAAACAAAAAAAATCTAGAGACCAGAGAAGAGGAAAATAAAATAAACACCAGAAGAATAATGGAAAAAAAATAACTGAAATCAAATGTTGGTCTTGAGAAGATCCATATACTTGATATAGACAAAACTTACCAATATTATGCATGAGAGAGGTGAAATTATTATGGATTCTAACTAGAATAATTGTCCTACTTCAAAAATTACCTCAAAATAGCTTTGAAAATTTTGAGATAGGAGGACAAACTCAAAAGACTAATAATACCTGTTGTCAATATTTATTATAAAGCTACAGCCATCGAGACAATGTGATATTGACATAAAAATAGGAAGATAGATTTATGGAACAGAATAGAGTCCAGAAATAGGTCCACACACACAAGGACAACTCAGTTTTGGAAAAGGTGCAAAGACAAAATCAATGAAGGAAGGATAAGTTTTTCAACAAATGGTGCTGGAACAATTGTGTAGCCATGAGCAGAAAACAAACAAACAAAAAACCCTAATAAAATCCTGCATCAATACTTTGCTCCATATTAAAAAAAATACAAAAACAAAAACAAATAAAAACTTTCTTAATGAGCCTTGATCTAAATGTTAGCTTAAATGTATAAAATTCTAAAATTATGTCTTCTTCAATTTCATAAATGTCATTTGTTGGAGGGTCTTCCACAGCTGTCTTTTCACCTATTTTGAGCATCATCACCCAGCTCCCTCTAGACACTCCATCTATCATCACATTTCATCTAATAGATTTCAAAGGAGAGCATACTTTCCCTGTGAAAACCTAAGATGTGCCTTAGGGTCCAACCTGGAAAGTGTAACACATGGAATCCCATCCCCATTGCCACTAAGTGTAATTACCTTCAACTATCTTAAACCCCAGAAGCCCTGACTTAGCTATAGCCTAAAACACTTGTAATGCTTAACCGTTGTCATGACACTAATTATATAGTCTACTTAAATCTACTTGCATAATGTAGTTTTAATGCCTCACATGCAATTCTGTAAATATGCTGAATTCTATAAATTTGCTATTTTATAAAGGAACTTTTCTTTATTTGTCCATCATTCTATATCTTTCAACAGCCCAACAATTTCCTGTATCTGTTACAGTTCAAGATTTTTAGTATAAATTTGTATTCACACTGTTCTTTTCATTCATGATTAAAAAAACTTTAAATGCATTTATTATCTTTCCATAGCGAAGGCTGCCTATCAATTATAATCTCTCCTCATTTCAAAGATACTTTAAATCATGAATGAGTTTCCGCTCATATAATAAATAGCATGTCACCTTCCTTAGAAGCAGAGGACGTGTTTTTGCTGTTAAATAATAACATACTAACATTGCCATACTCCATGCACCAGTGAAATAGAACAACCAGCAAGAAGCCAGCACAAGCTCAGGGACCATGCTAGGGTAAACATGACCATGTTAATAAAAAAATCATGAAAGTAGTATCAGGGAGATGATCACGTCCCCTCTGATGTGGGTGAGGCAGGGAGAAGAAATTCCATGTCCTTGAGATGCTATCTGCACAAAAAATTAAATCTAGACCTGTCTAGTCAACATGAAATCATTTCCTCATTTCATAATTTTGCCTTTGATGTAAATAATGTCTTTTGGTGAAATATCACAAAATCACATGCAAGTCTATATAACTCATTGCATAGCTTGCTTGCATTGTGATATGTAAAAATTGTACTTACTTGAATTTACTATATTTACTATATTATATAAAGACAACTAAAAATACTTGAAGCTTTAGGAAAAGATTCATTTTAATGAATGCACTACTAGTAATTTAATCAATGCATATAGAATATATAACTTAAGGTGAACAATTCAGTATATCACAGCGTATTGTACCAGGAGGAATGTCATTGGAAAGGTTCAGAGTGATGTTCCCTTCCCTCCTAGTGCAAGCACTCACTGAAGTTTACATGGTGGTGGTTTCATTTGCCTATGTAGAAGTCTTTTCTGTACCAGTCATCAACATTTGTTACATATGTGTTCACAAGAAAAAAATAATGACTTATTTAAGCAAAAGTAAAGAACGGCATGTCTAATTCAGAACATTGAAAACCATAGATTAGTGGAGGAGATCCAAGATGGTGGAGTGAGGACACACTGTACCTGCTTCCTTCTCTGACCACATGAAAATTAAAGCTAAATGACACAACAATCAACGTGGAGAACTGTAGGGGGCCGGAGGTCTGCAGTAAGGATTAAACCCCTACAGAGAACCACCTGAAGTCCAGCTGAGCAGAAGTTTTATAACTAATGATATAAAGAAGAAGCCACTGCGAAACTATTAGGAGGAATGGAGCTGCCAACGGGCCGGCCAAACCTCCCTGTGGTGGTTTCTCGGCTGTAGAGGTTCCCCTCACAGAAGCAAGGGACCCTAGCCCCACACCAGTCCCCAGCCCAGAGTGCTGGAGCTGGGAAGAGGAGCCCCCACAATATCTGGCTGTGAAAAACAGTGGGGGTTCTGCCCATTTGGGAGGGACAGACGGCAGCGGGAATCGCAGACGCCCTTTTAAACAGCCTGAGCACAGACTCACGCGCTTGCAGGCACTCACCTTGGGCTCCAGCGCAGGGACAGTGACTCAGGGGGCATTGGAGGACAGTCACCACTTTCCCTGTGTGGAATCCTCCTCCCATGCAGCCGGCAAATGGGCACCATCTGTCCTGTGCTGAGCCCACCCCTTCGGGCCAAACCTGAATCTGATTGGCCTGGTGAGCTCCACTGCTCCATCCTGCTGACTCACTGGGACCCCGCCCCACCCAACTCCCACAAGTGACTGTAGTATACCAGACAGAAAGACAGATACAATGTGGTTTTGCTTCTATGTGGAATTTAAAGAACAAATTAAACAAAACAGAAACAAAGTCATAGATACAGAAAACATTTTGATGGTTGCCAGATGGGTGGAGCATTGGGGGTGTGGTTGGAAAAAGAGAAGGGATTGAGAACTACAAATTGGTTATTAGAAAGTAGCTGTGGGGATGTAGGGTACAGCATAAGGAATATAGTCAATAATATTGTAATAACTTTGTATGGAGCCAGTTTGGAACAAGATTTGTTGGGATTATAGGTGGGAGGGGGTTGGGGGCAGGTGAAGGTAGTAAGAAGTACAAATTGGTAGTTACAAAATAGTTATAGGAATGTAAACTAAGCACAGGGAATATAGTCAATGATATGGTAATAAATATGTATAGTGCCAGGTGGGGACTATACTAGCCAGGGAGATCACGGCAATTATGTAAATATCTAACCACTTATAGGTTGAATGTCAATTCTAATTGAATAATTAAAAAGGGCGGGGGAAGGTGAAGAGGGCTAAGAAGATCCAAATTTCCAGGTACAAAACAAGTAAGTCATGGAGATATAACGTACAGCATGAGGACTACAGTCAATAATATTGTGATAGCATGGGACGGTGTCAGGTGGTTGCTGGACTTACCATGGTGATGACTTCTTTAGGTCTATAAATGTTTACTAACTATGGTGTACCCCTGAAACTAACTGTCCAGGATGGGGCAGGCAGCTCCACCCTTTATGCTGCCCCCATTCCTGCCACATGTCTGTTTTGGCATCAACAAAGCTGTCTACCACAGTAGGTGTAAATTGAGCTAAATTACAGATCTTATAAAAATAAGTTCAGGGGAATAAGAGGCATTCAGTATATATTTTGTGGACACATCACTCTCTCTTTCTGTGTGTGTGTGTGTGTGTGTGTGTGTGTGTGTGCGCATGATGCATGTTTTAGTTTGAAAACAACTTCACATTATATAGTTGGTATTATACATCCTATATCTAATCTTATAAACTTATATTTCAAGGGAGAATTAATTTTTGTGTGCTACCATCAGAGATCCTGGGAGTAGAATAGAGTAAAAGAAACCCTAGTTGTCTAGGAAATTTAAAATCATCTTTAAAAGACAATGAACTTCATTTTTTCTAATAAACCTCCATTCTTTAATTGACTAGTTAGCATAACTTCAGAGAGTCTCAGAGGTGTCGGTAATTATGTAGGGACTCCTGACGTGCTAATTACTGTGGTAGGGGCTGTTGAGAGTCCTTCTTTCACTGAATGTTTACCCAGGGCCTATTCTGCCAGGAGCCTTCATAGCTGCGGGGACTAAACTACAAGGGAAAACATGCATTCCTCTCCAGGAGCTTACACTCTACCAGAGGGGACTGCGGGCTAGCTAGTTAGTGCTGAAAGAAACATCAGGTACAAAGATCAGTAAAACATAACCCATTCACATAAGAAATGAAGTTCAAAAGAGGTGCACTGACAAATGAATGATACAATCCACAAAATGGTAGAATTGTGTTCAAGGTACAGAAAACTCAGTGATCTTCAATAAGAAGAACTAAGGAGACATTGCAACAAAAGATTTCAAGTTGAGGATTAAAGAACAAGTATAAAGTAATTATCGCCCATACCATACGATTCCATTCCCCTCCTTATAGCTTATGGTGATAGAATTGGATGCATGACCCAAGTGGGAACCATCAGATTCTTCCTCCTCAGAATTCGTACTGGGTTTGTACAGCATCCAGTCAGTTTGTGAACTTCACTGGCTGTGTATCCTGTAAGCTGACAGGATGTGGTGACCATATCCTGCCACTTACACAGAATCAGGGTGACAAGAACGGCACTGGCTTGCAAGGGAAGCAGGAAGGAGACAGAATGCGAGTGTTTGAGAGCCAGAGAGTTCCTAGCTGCAGTGCTAGCCTCTTTCACGAGACCCATCCTCTTCCTCTCCTGGCTGCCCTGCGCTAAAGTCTCCGTTTTTACCTTTTAGTTAAACATGGTTTCGGCAGCTTGAAGCTAGAGTCTAAATAAATGCATATGGCCCTAGCAGCTCTCCTCATACTTTCAGGTTGGTTTTCTCTCCTGAGATCCAGATCTATGACAGTCTGCCTCGGAGAATCCAACCAGCATAACGCAGACTTTTCTCAGCTATGTGGAAGGTCAAGCTCACCTTGACTGTCTATGCTTCGTCCTTGTTTCCTGTTTCTACCCATATGTTGAATCACCACATGGCTCAGCTGACCAAGCAGACAGACTTAGAGTTATCCTCAGCTCTCCCATGCCTGGCTCCCACATCCTGCTATGTCAACTCCCCACCCTTCGAGGATCCTCATGTGTGATGCTGCCGGGATATTCTCAGCAGCTTCTCCATCAGTCTGGACCATTTTCTTCTCTTTCCCCACTTCTGTCGTCACTCTTCACGTGGATGTTTCCTACGCATCTTTAATAATAAAGCTCAGGAATGCCCTCCCACTCAAACGCTCAATTTACATAAACTGAATATATGACTCTCTACTGCACCTAATTTCAAACGCTTGATTTCAGTGTCCACGGGTAGAGGTGTAGGAAGAAAGCAGGCTAGGGCACCGAGGATTGGAACAGCAACACACACGGAAGTGAGGCGATAACCCCAGGGCAGCCCAGGAGGCATTGGGATAAGGGCAGGATAAGGGCTTCAGGAAGGAGCGAAACGGTAAGCTCGCGGGTGTCTGAGCAGGTATCGGGAAAGGTGGAGGGACTAGGTAAAGAGGAGCACGAAAAGGAGGTGAAGAGAGAATGAAAGACATGTGACTGGGAGTAAGGACATAGGAGAGGCCGCAGGGGTGTGGTTGGGGTCAAAGTTTGAGCTTTTGGAAACTTTAAAGCAATTTCCAACCCTAGTAGCCGTAATGATGACAGTGTCAGGTGGAGCAGTGATGAAACCTCAATCAGTGGAAGGAGCTGAGTAATTCCGATGCTAGGACTCAAACCAGTCCACGTTTCAGGTGTGGCTGCGGTGGTGAAGGAATGGCCACAGATGTAGAGAAAGCTGAACAAGCCTGAATCTGGGTGCAGGAAAAGCTGCCTATATCTTTCCAGTATCATCACAGGATGGTTGCTTTCTTTATACCCATTTTGAGAGCTAGAAGAAGATTATTCACTTATTCAATTTTAATAATAAAAAATGAAGACCTCTTCATATTATCTCAGTGGAATGAACATAATCAAACGCCAAATTCCTTTACCCTCTGGGCAGCGTCCGGCTCCTTGCTGGGAGCTCTTGTTGGTTCTAGAGGAAGATCTTCACAAGCTCCACCAGGACCACCCCAGTACGCACCAGCCAGACGTTCTGGCCTCACCCCTTTTTATTACTTCTTCTCATTAAAAGCTGCCAATCACACGGGTATTATATAACCATTTATTTAAAAGGGAATCTGAGTTTCTTATAGAATGAAGTTCATAACAGAATTTGTTTTGGTTAAAACCAGGGAGCTCATTTGAAAATGACTTTCCTAAGAATAATACTAAGGGCTTTATAATCTCTTACTTATTAAGCAATTTATTCTAATTTATTGAAAAAGTGAACATCGTGGCCTAGACTAGAGCGTGAAACTATTAGAATGAGAGGATATTAGTTCCAGGCGGTGGGGGAGGCGGCTCTCGCTGGGCTTGTGCCATCTCTGGGATTTGGGTCATTTTGAGTCCGCTGACAGAGGATGAAGGAGGTCCCGTGCTATGTCAGGTCAGCGCCACAGGGCAGGGCTGGCATCACCATGAAAAATGGATCACAGGTCAAGACAGCCTTGGAAAAACGGCGGTATGGTACGTCAGGAGACCCTTCACTCTAGACAGTCACAAGGCAGGACTTCGTAAGGAGACAGAGGGACGAGATCCACACGGGGGAGAACTGACACTTCACACCCTGATGCCCGGTGTGCCCGGGAGACTGCAGGCTTAGGCAGTGACAGGCACAGTGGACACCAGTGTGCCCGCCTCGGGTGGGGGCTGTGTGAAGGCGTCTATATATTTCCATTTCACTGACTTCAGATTTCTTTAGGCAAATAACTATGAAAAGTCACCTGACAATCCCAAAAAGAAAAATGTGTTAGGTAACTCGGGAGTGGCAACTTCAAGAGTTATGATGGGGCTGTCTCCGATTTAGGAAGCGCAGACACATGGGGCTGGCAGAAAGTCTATTCTAGACAGGCGGCTGCTTCCACTATGGAAATTAAAAGGGCACCTGCTAAGTCTGTCAGAAGGCACTTCCAAGATGTAGCACCAAAGAATTATATCACAAAGGTCACTCCGAGAAATACGAGTGTCACAAAGTTAAGTACATCTCAGGAAGATCAGATAATAGGAAATATCTTTTCTCAAAGCTGAAATGATAGATTGCAAAAATGGTAAAGTAAAGCACACAGCAGATATAAAGGGAAATCAAGACGATGGGAAAAAAATAAAATAGGAGGGTAATACAATAGAAGTGAAGCTGTAGAAATCATAAAAGAAATGCTTGGAAACAACAGTGAAACTTATTGAATAAAGTCAAATTTATTCAGAACATTCAGATGGCAAGATTCAGAAAAATAACCCATGGAGTGGCATTCTGGCTGATTGCAAGCTGCTGTGAAGAATACATTTAAAAAAATTGTCATATGTCCTCCTAGGACACCACATGAATAATTTAACAGGGATGCCAAGATGTATGAAAAGAGTATTATCAGTGAAATGTTAATGTCAGCCCCAAGAATTTTCTTTTAGGTGATGGTTTGGCTCTAATCTGCATCGTCATTTCTATCTGGCACCCCCATGCCAAAAGTGGGACTGAAACCCTTAGAATGAGATGCAAGCTGAGATTTTTATCTCGGTTACTTAGAATCTGGATTACCTGCTAATTGAACTATTGAAACATGACCTGAGTGACCAGTCTTTGCTTTGCCGTCACACGTCTGCGTGGCCATCACAACAGGATTTCCGTGTGTTGCCCAAGGGTTTTGTTTTCTCTCACACATCATCTTAGTGGGAACTCCTTTGCCACTGGGCAAGGCATTACTGGGACCAGACTTTCTCGGAGGAGGAAAATGAGAACAATTCAGCATTCACTGTAAGAGCCAAGTGACATGCCCTTTTGTCACACAGAATAAGGGCAGTCCTGTGTTGGACCCTGGCTTCATGCAGTCCTGGGAACACTTACCAAGGCCACTGACCACTTGGTGAGGGAGCACACTGGGCTACGTCTAATTTTCTACATGAACAACACTTAACCTGTATGCCTTTATCACCTCTCCTGGAAAGCTGGCTCAAAATTACCAGCACAAAAATGTCAGCTCTTTATAGAACATCATGAAGAGAAGGTTGAAATTAGATGTTTGACTCCTGCATCAATGATACCATCTCTGAAACCCATTGACAATCAAGTTAGTATTTCACATTGTTACATAACACACACGTCCGTTCGGGAAGGACGTCAGCTCTGGGAGTTGGAGCACCTGGGTCAGGCACGGGGCCACTTGATTCATTCTTTTGTAACCTTTTGCCCCAAGCTAATCTGTTTTATCCACTGATGCCAAGATAATTCAATGTATGAACATTATGCAAGCACTCATCGAACTTCACGGGGCTCTTAAAAATCAGCCATTGTACGTACAAAGGAAACTGAAGCAATGGAGCAAATAGCTCATAATGTTGATATTGTCCTTCCAAAAGTTATATGTAGATAAGCTTTATATTTCTATCACCTTATACTGGTTGGACATGTTTCCTAAGATAAAATCAGTTCTTTCTGTCCCTTACCAAAAAAAAAAAAAAAAGAGAAAAAGAAAAAAAGGGTTGTTAAACAGACCATTCAAGTTCAACAAAGACACATGCTCTAAAATAAATGGATGGCACTGTCTTTTCTCCACACTACCTTCTACGGCGTTCTGAGGGGGGTTATTTGCAGATAGAACTCCTAGTGCTTTGGAAATAAATGTCTTGTAAATATCACTTAATTTAATTAACAATGCCTGAAGCATGTATTTCTTTATCTGCCATAAAACCAAAATGGACTAGGTAGAATTCAGTTGTAGATAGATGTACTAATGAACACATTAAATGGATAAGTTCTAATAAAATCCGTAATTTTTGTGGCTTAAAAATTGTGTGTTAAAAGTAAGTAAAGTGTCCATTTATGCTTATAGAATGTCCTTGGGAAGTGAGTTTATGGTGATTTTTCAGGTTACTACATGCTGTGCCATAGAAAAGCGTAGACTGCTTCCCCTTAGAGACAAAATACAGTATAGTATTTCAGCAAATAAAGAAACATTAAAAAACATTATGTACCTTTCAACGTCTGCAATAGCATAAAATGATTATACACAGATTTTTATCACAAATACAGCCTGCATTGAAAAAGGCAGCAGAAACCCTTTCCTAATCCATAAATCACTTATTTGTAAAGTTTGGGAGTGTAATCTTTTCTTCCTCATTGAAACAAGCCCAGATGGAAGACAGAAGGCTCCATCACTTATTCTGAGAAATGACTTGCTGTTTCGCTGAAAAGTTGGCATTTCCTAACCCCATGGAAGGAAACAAGACAGTGCAGAGCGAAGCGTATCACTTCTACAGGGACAAGAACATAAATCCCCTTTCATGGTGACGTTCGTTCCATAAAGTGTATGAGGTCACCCGTCTGTGAGCTCAGAGTTGGGTGCAAGATGCCTGCAGCTTACCAGGCCCAACCCACCACAGCCCGAAGCGATGCACCGCAGCCCCCTTTCCACCTGAGTCCTCTCAACAGGTGCTCCAAGCACCCAGCAACAGGGCAGACACATGGCAAGCGCCTTAATGATTGTTGTGATGGTATCATTCTTGCCAAACGACCTTCCAGATAAGCCCATCATGCCTGCCATCCCTATCGATTGCCATCTGACCCGTGGTCCAGACCCGCATCCATCGGGATCCTTATCTCCTACTGGTTCCACCAGCTACTCCCCCTCACACCTCTCAAAGCTTCCACTGAGCCAAGAATTCTTTATATGCCAAAGAACATAAATCTTCAGTGTCATGAAGATTTCCCCTATGTTTTCTTACAGCGGTTCTCAACCTTCCTAATGCCACAACCCTTTAATACAGTTCCTCATGTTGTGGTGACCCCAAACCATAAAATTATTTTCGTTGCTACTCTATAACTGTAATTTTGCTACTGTTATGAATCGTAATGTAAGTATCTTTTTGTTTTCCGATGGTCTTAGGCGACCCCTGTGAAAGGGTCATTCGACCCCCAAAGGGGTCGCGACCCACAGGTTGAGAACTGCTGTATAGTTTTAGTGCTTCTGTTTAAGTATTTAATCCATTTTGAGTTAATTTTTGTGTATAATGTAAGGTAAAGGCAACTTCATTCATTGCTTATGGATACCCAGTTTTCCCAGCACTATGTGTGAAGAAACAGTTCTTTCCCCACGGTATGACCTGACACCCTTCCTGAAGATCATTGAACTGTATACATGAGGGTTTATTTCTGGATTCCCTGTTCCATTCCATTGGTTTATATGTCTGTCTCTATTCCAGCCTCACACAGTTTGGATCACTGTAAGTGTGTTTTGAAATAAGGAAGTGTGAAGCCTCTTGCATTCCATCTTTATTTTGCTGTATAGTATTGTGCTATATATTTTTATTGATTTATTTAGTTGGTGATTTAATTAATCTGTAACTTATTAATATTTACATCGGTTCAATTTTTCTACTAGAAATACTGCTGTGGTAAGTAACCATACACATACATGATTTTTCTGTTATGCAGGGATAAATTCCCAGAAGTAGAATTCCTGGGTCAAAATATATAGGTGTTTGTAATTTTGAAAATAATGCCAAATTGCCCTCTACAGAGGCTGTACTAATTTACACTCCAGATAGCCATGAATCAGAACGCTCCCTTTCTCACTACATCAAAATAATATAGACACATAATCCAACTTTCAGATTTTTGCAACATGATAGAGTGTTGCCCCGCAGTGAAGTTTGAATGTGCAGTTCTCATAAGAGTGAGGTTGAGTATCTTCACTTATATTTGTATTTCCTCTGCTGTGAGATTTCTGTTCATATTTTTTGCCTATTTTTCTATTGGGTTGTTGGCCTTTTCTTATTAACTTGAGGAACCCTGTATATTAAGGAGAACAGTACTTGGTCTATGATGTGCATTGCAAAAAGTCTTTCTAGTTTGACGTTTATCTCAGATTTTATTATGTTTTTCATGTGTTTTATTATTTTTTTTTCATATCTGGTTCATATAGATTTTTTTTGCTTTTGCCATAAAATTTCACAATCTTTTCTTTTATGACTTCTCAATTTTAGTCAGGCCTTCCTTTCTCCAAGATTATTAAGAAATTTGTCTGTGTCTTCTGGTCCTTTTAAATATCTTATTAAATATATTATGAATTTGAACATTGCTTTTATTATTTTCATTAAAATTTATTGGGGTGACAATGATTAGTAAAATTAAATAGGTTTCAAGTATACAATTCTGTAATACATCATCTATATATCACATTATATGTTCGCTATAATTAATCTTTGAACCATTGGAAGTTATTCTGGGATGTGGTGTGAAAATGGGTATAATATTAATATTTTCATAAGTCACCACAGTTTTCCCAATTCCACTTATTGAAAAGGCTCTCTCTCGTATTTTAATTGCCACATTAATAATATTCCAAAGTTCCAATTCATTTCAGTGTATTTCCTTTGGTCTATCTCTTCATATGCCAGTACCACATTATTTATTATTTTAATCATGGAAATTTTATCATATGTCTTCAGATCTCGTAGCACTATTTACTTTCCATTACTTTTTTTTTTCATGTTATTTCTGAATCTTATCTTTCCATGCGAGCTTTAGGATCATCTAGTTCTATTACTCCCAACATATCTGTTGGCGTACTTTTATTGGCATTGAGTGAAACTTGTAAACTAAAGTATAAGCACTTGATATATCTTTAATTTTGAGTATTCCTGTTCAAGAAATTGGTATGTTTTTCTCATATGTTGGGTTCTTTTTTATGTTTTTCAATAGGGTACTTCAAAGTAGATGTTGTTTATTTTCTCCTATCTATTTTATATTTTGTATTTGCTATTTTAAATGGAGACTTTCTTTCATAGATGATATTATGCATACTAATTAATTTTCTACTTTGCACAATTTCTGAATTTTGGTATTGTTTCCAACAGTGTTTCAGCTGATTCCCTTAATTCTTTTCAGGTAACATATTATCACATAGTGAGAAGTCTATCTCATCTATTTCAATTTTCCCATCTCTATCTGTTTTTCTCTTATCTAATTGCATTGGCTAGTGCCTCCTACACAATATTAAATAGTATTGGTGATAGTGACCATAATGGTAGTCAAATGAATGATTTCACAAATACATGTATCAGCAATCTCACTTATAACTATTAGTGAAAAACAACAAATGAAAAAATGAACCGACATAATCAAAGAATGCTTTACAGACATAATTGTTTAATAATCAGGTGAAGCTAGTTCTGATGTAAGGATGGTTCAATAATAGGAAATTTATTGATCTAATCCATAATATGAGTATTAAAAGGATTAAGTGAAAACTGTGCTTATCTCCATCAATGCCAACAAGCATCTGGAAACATTCAACAACCATTCATGATTTAGGAAAAATTAATATATTAAGAACAAATGACCACTTGATGCTTGATAAAATTAATCTTTGCCCAAAAGCCAGAATTACACTCAATAGTAAAACACAAGAAGCATTGTAGGCTCTGATGTTTTATTTGTGCCATTGTATACCGGCCATTTTAATAAACATTCTACTATCACATGTAAAAAAAATACCATCTCTATTTTCAGGATATAGTGTGTGCTCTATGTAAGGCAGATTCCCTTTATTAAATATATTATTAGAACTTTTATATATTTATTCTTACTTGAAGTTTGGTCTGTCATGAACAAAGAGGAATGAACTGAAATGTCCATCACTTGTGTTTTTTCTATTTTTTCTGCAGGCCCTATAGCTTCTGCTTCATTAACATGGGTACTATGCTATTTCATGCATAGATGTTCATAATTGCTGCACCTTGCTTGTCAATAGTTCATTTTTATATTATAGTTTCTTTCATGTCTTATTTAATGATCTTACTTAAGCTTCTTGTTTTGTATGATATTAAAATGATGTCCTCTGCTCTTTTTTCCTTGCAAAGCTTTGCCTATCCTTTTGTTTCACTCTTTAAGAAATAAATTGTTTTAAGTGAAATAACATAAATTTGGGTTTCACTTTGTAATTTAACTGAATTTAATAATGTTTTTATTTACATTTATTGAAATAAGAAATGCATTTTGTCTTAGTTTTGTCATGTTATTTTGTGTATTTTCCAGCCAAAAAGTCTTTAATTTGTGTTCAGTTTTGTTTGTGCCTTTTTTGTGAGTAGATTTTCTGATATTTTGAAAGACTGGTATGTTTTGTTTCTTCATTTTAGTGGTTACCTTTACAATGGTAACTTGACATACCTTTTCTCCTTTAATTATACAGCAGTATCTATTAATTGTGTCCTATAAGCAATAATGAAGATAGTATCTTTTCATTGTCTTAGTTATTCCCTATTGGCATCTTAGTCAATGATGGATGTTACTTTTCTTAGCATTAACATTACTGTATTAACTAGCTTTATATTTTTTAACATTCCACATAAAAAGGGATCCTAGTCATAAAATTATTTTTTCTCTTCTGTGACATCTTTGCTAGTTGCCTCATTTCACATTTCATTGTGCTCAGTCACCCTAATGAGTCATTGAAGTCATAGTTCCACACATTCCGAGTTTACAGCTAATCTTTTGGGTTTAGTTTCCATAGTCACTGCTCAATTGGCTGAGGATCATCTGGTAGTTTCTTTATGTGGAGCATACAGAGAAAAACAAATCCCTTAGTGTTTATGTGCTAAGGACAATAATATTGACAGGATAGATCTTATTTCAAGGCCAGTGTTTCCTTGACCAAAAATGTGGCCTTTACAAACACATTCAAATTATCTTCATTTCAGAATAAAAAAATTAAAAGATTAAAACAGACCTATACACAGGAAGCTGTCTTTCTCTGTGGTAGAGGAGGAGAAAACATCTGGATTTTGTGACATCTGGAAAGTCTTTTTTTTGTTCCAAAGAAAATTTTCTTTTCTTTTCTTTTCTTTTCTTTTCTTTTCTTTTCTTTTCTTTTCTTTTCTTTCTTTCTTTCTTTCCAACACTTTTGGGGACTCCAATGATAGATATATCAGATTTCCATATAAGTTTTCAAACAAAATTTTGACTTCAACAAAAATACCTGCAGAGATGTTGGTTAGAATTGCTTTCAATCTATAAATCAATTAGGGGTATTAACACCTTAACAAAATTCAGACTTCAAATTCATGAACGCTATCTTTTTTTAAAAAATTTAGTTCTTCTTTGATTTGTCTCTTCAAAGCTTATGCTTTTTGTAACAAAAATATTAAAGCTTATGTGTTTTAGTGAACAAATTTAGAGCAATTTTCTTAGATCTACCCCCAGGTATTTCATGGTTTTCATCTTATTTCAAATTGTCTTTCCTTTAAAAATTTTAACATTTAATTGTTTACTGCTAGTATATAAAAATACAATTGATTTTTGTATATTGACTTTCTATACAGCAATATTGATGAATTCACATATTATGTCTAGCAGTGTTTTCATACGTACTTTGGGATTTGTAAGATAGATAATCATATAGTCTATGAACAGAGATAATTTTTGTTTTTTCTTTTAGTCTCCAGTAAGCGAGCTTCTTTCTTTTTCTTGTCATATTGTCCTGAATAGCTCTTGCAATGTGATATTGCCCTAGGCAGTATAATGCCCCCCACCAAGAAACAGATGTTCAGACCCTAACCCTCAGAAGTGTGACTATGCTGCCTTAAATAGGAAAAGGGACTTTGCATATCTGATAAAAATATGGACCTTGAAATAAAGAGATTATCCTGGATTGTCCAAATAGGTCTACTCTAAACACATCATTTTCTTCTTAGGTGACAGAGGTCCTTCTTGGCAGAATTACATGGATGAAAAGGAAGAAAAAAGAGAAGAAATCTGATGTATGAGAGGGACTCAGCCCACCACTGGTGACTTTGAACATGTGGAAAGGACAATATGTGCCAAGGAATGTGGCCAGACTCACAAGGCAAGTGGAAGCAGCCCTCAGTGAACAGCAAACAAGACAATGGGGACCACGTTCTGCAACTCCAAGGAACAGACAACAGGCGGAATAATCGGGAACTAGATTCCCCGTGATGGCTTCCAGGCCGGAACAAGGCCCTGCTGACCCCTTGGTTTTAGCTCTGAGGTTTGTGGCAGGCAGATGAATAACACAAAATGCAGGTTGTGCTAAACCACGCTATGTTTTTGCTAATTTGTTGCAACATCAGCAGAAAACTAATATAGATTTTGGAAATGAATGGTGATAGGGAACACCCTTGCTTTACCCTCTCAATCTTGGCAGAAAGCATTCAGCCTCCCACCATTAATTAAGCATGATTTTAGCTGTGGTTCTTCGTATGTGGCCCTTCTCAGGTTAAGGGAGTTTTCATCAGGAATGGGTTTTTCTTTTTTCTTTTTTTTTTTTTGGATCTATGGATATGATGACATGGGTTTGCACCTTAACATATTTATATAGTGAATTACATTGGTCATTTTACAAATGTACCAGCCTGTATCACTGGACTGAATGCCACTTGATCATGATTTACTGTATTTTTTATATATGTCTAGATTTGCTTTACTTATATTTTGTGAAATATTTGTGTGACTTCATTCAATTTGTTAATCTATATATTTTTTTGGAGTATTTTTGTCTAGTTTTGATATTAAGTGAAGAAGTTTTCTCCATCTTGTTATTTTCTGAAAGATGTTGTATGAAATTGGTATTATTTCTTCCTGAAGTGTTTGGTGGAATTTGCCAGAAAGACACCTGATTCCAGTGAGAATGTTTAAACTAAATATTTAATTTATTTAATGGCTATTATACTACTTAATGGATTAAATTTCTTTAACATATTATACATTCATTGTGGATATATTTATACATTCTTGAAGAAGGTTTGATATTTTGTATTGTTTAAAACATCTACCTGTTTAATCTCTGACATTGTATGGTTTTTGCATATCTTTTGTAATATCACCTTATTTATTATCCTTTTAATATCTGTAGACTCTACTGATGTTACTTGTTTAATTTCTGATAATAGTAGTTTTTATCTGCTCTTTTTTATCCTGATCAGCCTGGCTGAAAGGCTTATCAATTTCATTGATCTTTTTAAAATAAACTGCTTTGATTTCAGTGATTTTTCTGTTTTTTTTCTATTT
The DNA here is from genome assembly GCF_001890085.2 of Hipposideros armiger. Taxonomy (NCBI): domain Eukaryota; kingdom Metazoa; phylum Chordata; class Mammalia; order Chiroptera; family Hipposideridae; genus Hipposideros; species Hipposideros armiger. Next base: position 1,219,661 of record NW_017731543.1, on the reverse strand, counting down.
TAATTCCATTGATTTCTGCTGTTATATTTATTATTTCCTTCTTTATGATTAAGTTAGGTTTCATTGTCTCTTCTCTAATTTCTTTATGTGGAAGTTCTAGCAATTGATTTGGAACAGTTCTTGTTTTTAATTTAAGCATTGAATGCTATAAATTTCCCTCAAAGAGCTTCTTTATCTACATCTCATGAATTTTTATACAATGTACTTTAATTGCAATTCACTTAAAATATATTCTAATTCTCCATGGGATTGCCTCTTTGATTCATAGGTTATTTAGAGTGTGCTGTTTGTTTTCCAAAATTTGAGAAGACTGTCTAGATACCTGATACTGACTTCTAGTTTAACTCATTATAGTCAAAGAATACACTTTCACAATTTCAACCATTTAATTGTTTTGAAGCTATATTAATTTTATTTTTAGATAGCAATTCAAGTTTTCTCAATGCTATCTGGTGAAAAAAAGTCTAATTTTTCCATTAATTTAAAATGTCAGTTTTATCATACACATTAATCTAATACATTTTCAACCACATAAAAAATTTGTCATATTTAATGCAGCTCTGTGGAAAATATATTTAATTTGTTTCATAGCTTTTACATGTGACCTATATTCCAAAGAAAATCCATTATAAGCACAAAACCATGAGAAATTCTGTGGACACATTTATTTTCAATATCCTTTTGACTTTTAACCAGCAGAATTTTTCAGGCACATAGTCACATCCTTCTAAAAAAAAAAATATATATATATATATATATATATATATACACATTTTTGGGAGGGTAAGTTTGCTTTTCTAACACACCTTTAGAAATATTCTGGGCTCTTTTATGCAATTATGAATTCAAAACCTTTTATATCATTAAAGGAGGGTATTGTTTCAGTCTTGGCTTGACTTGTAGAATTATGAATGCCAAGATGATAAAGATAATGTTGATTTAGGATTGCACATGTTACTACGGTTCGTGCTATACTCACAAAGAATGCTCAAGTAATACTTTAAGATCCAAGGACAAAGGCGAAATTTCTTTCAAAAATTTCTAATCATTTATTTTTTAAAGCACTTGACAAGGGTAGTCAGTGAGTCACAAAGAGTGGGAGAACACTTCTGCCTGCCCTAGGGGAACAGCAAGACTAAGAGGCATGTATGCAAATCAGAGAGAAGGTGACACCGAGAGAATATAAGCAACTGCATATCTGTATCTGCACCTACACCCACTCCACCTATATCTATATCCATAGCTGTCTATATTTATACACAACAACTACAAAGCCACCTTCTGAAATAAATTCTTGCTGTGAACAACTGAGAAAAAAAGAATGAGAAAAAGCTTCCCGGAGAAAGGGCTTTCAAATCCGTAGTAGCTCGGGGGCCTCGGAGAATCCGCCTTGAGAGAGAAATCCGAGCTCCTGACAGAATGAAGAAAAGAGACTGTGAGCTAAAAATCAGTTTATTGTAAATTGAAATATTCCTTCTAGAACGTAGGTGTATAAATGGAAGAAAGCTTTGCACAGGCAGGAGTGTCCCCGCTGCAACTTTTTTTTAAATGGAGGACACATTTAAGGAAGTGAACAGAAACAGCGTAGATTCCTGGAAACCGAAGACCTCAGAGTAATGAGTAGATCCTTCAGGTTGTTCTCTGGAAAATTGCATTTATTTTCTTGAAGAGTATTTCCTACAGCTTTTTCCATCATTCACATACATTGTTGAATATGTAAGAACATGTACACAGATGCAGATACATGATTCTTTTTTTTTTAAATCAGGAAAGCATCGGTGCCACTATGTGACAGTTCATATTGACAGTCACTTTCAGAATACCTGCCCATTGACGATCCGGATCCTATGTTTATGGGAGAAATATTTTCTTCACGTCCCTCAAGGCATGGCTACCCAGCATCTTTGTTAGCTGCCCAAGGCAGAGGCCCCTGGCATATCTGTTAATACCATAAGGCTCTGCATTACATATTTCATGTGAAGATGCAAAACAGTGTCACCTAGGGGCCTCAGATCTTTGAGGAAAACTGATATTTTCGTGATGAGTGTGTGCCTCGCCTTCATCAAGTCACTTTCCCAAGCATGGTGAGATGTGAGTTTTTTTACTCTTCCTTCATAGTTATATTACAAGGAATTTTCCATAAAGGATTTAGTGGATGTAGTTAAAGCAAAATACATGCATGGATTAAATGGTAAGAAAACGGAAAGCCAGAGCTGTGAGCTTCTTGAGTTATGATTATTATTATTTAAATATATTCCAGGTAGCATGGGTCCATTTTATCTATTATTTTGTCTTCAACTAGAAATGTTGGTAACTAGCTTCCTGATTGGGTTTAATGATCCTTCTGGTCCCCCTGCTTTTAGACAGGTAACAAAGGAGGAAAAACACTGCTGGTTTTACACAAAGCAGGCACCTCCCAAGCACCGAATAGTCACACCTTCACCATTTCATTCTAAATATAATATCGCCTGTGCAAAAATATATATATATGTGTGTGTGTATATTATTGGGTCGGGGAACTCTAAGGAGCCACAAATGACAGTTAGTTCCGACTGTCAATCTGCACGTTTAATGAGAAAGTCTGCCTGATTTAATGATTCCTGGTGCCTGACTCCGGCATCATTTTAAACACAACTCGCATCTACAACTTGGTGGTGTCAGTTTTCAGCCTCCATCATGGCAGCTCGATGCACCTCTAATGGAAGGAGCTTTCCGTGTGAACTATTAGGCATATATAAGCAATCACTACTAATTTACTCAGATGGAGAGGACAAGGAGATGCATGCACGTGTGTGTGTGTGTGTGTGTGTGTGTGTGTGTGTATGTGTGCGTGTGTGCGCGCGCACGCATGCGCATGCATGCCAAAGGAGGGGGTCGGGAGCAAATGTGGGCCTGACTGTGTTATCCACAGAGTAAAATGTTTACGCAGGACTGCATACGTCCAGTGTGAGCCTAAGCGCAGGTCCCAGAAACAATGAGAGAAAACAATAGCATGTGTATTGCAAGTTCAGTGATACCTCAAAGCCTAATTGGGTCCCAGTTGAGGTGAAGGCAGGTGCCCCTGCGGGGTCAGTGGCCCACATTGTCATTCCCTGGGGGTGACTGCGAATGTGGCCTGCGCACATGCCCTCCCTGTTAGGAGCCTTTCTCCTTCGCTCTCACGCTCCTGGTTGGCGTGGTGACCGCAAGGGGACGATGGCCCTGTTTTCTGTCAGTTCACGCCCTGGGATCAGTGGGGCTGTGTTGGCTTCCACCCACTGGGTCACGCTGGGCTTCCCCTCAATGCTGTGGAGGGAAACTCAGTGGCCGTTCGCACTGTGGCTTCTACGGTTTGAACATTACCCAGAGTCTGATGAGCAATAATAGGGGCCGCGTGTCTTGCATCTCCATTGCTTCTTTAAAAAAAAATTAAGAAGAGAAAAAACAATTCCCAACATATAGCAACATACAGGGGTTATGGCATTCCAACATTAAGGGGACAAAAAAGAGGCTATTACATTTGATTACCTGCCGTCTGTTCCTCCCTCCATGCCACATTTGTCTGGGTTGTGGTTTGTTTGTTTGTCTTTACGATGAGAGAGGTTGGTGTTCTCTGTGTCTGGTAAACGCGAGGTGAAAGAACTCAGGTTGAGCCATGCACTCAGAACAGTGTGTGTAACAAATAATTCAGATAAGCCACCTCCAAGTGCTGGGTGACTCTAATTACCAGACACAGTCACAGACGAACAATGGAGCGCCCAAGGAGATGGCAGTGAATTTATGAAAGGTCAAAGTCCCCTCCACACGCCAAACTTCCTGAGGGGACGCATGTGTCCCTGCTCACCCAGCCGGCTGCCAGGGCTTTGACAATGCTGCCACCTGCTGCTGCCGGGCTCCGAGGGACACAGCTCCCTTCACGTCCTCCGGGAGCTGGTGCGGGAAGAGGGCCCTTTGTTAGGGCTGCTGGAGCCTCTCCCTTGCCAGGTCCCTTCTCCAGGCCTGAGTCCCAGCTGCAGGGGTGCTGGTGCGGCTCAGTTTTAACTGGGCCCTCCTTCATGCAGGTGTGTCCGTTCCGGGGACACCAGAGACACGTTAGTCATCAGGCTCCTCACGTCGTTTCCATAGGTATCTGAATGTCAGTTCCTTTGGTGGAACAGGCACGTGGCGACTGACTTCGCTCCTGGACAGTAATAGTTACAGTCTCTGCCCTGTCCCCGGACAATTAAAGAAAGCGATGGAAATGAATCGCCAAGGTGGCTGCATTTTCCTTCTCGGTGAGAGGGAAGACAAGCGTAGGGGAGTCTCTCTTCAGCCATGTTGTGATGAGGAAATGGGGTCGTAAATAATGAGACATCTGGAATTGTCTGTCTGTCAGATTGTGTCCGGTAGATGAATGCAGAACGTGATGGAATTGACGACAGCCCCTGCACGCCCTGCCCGTCACATGCCCTTTCCTCAGCATCTGCGGAGGAACAAGCACCCCTTCTCTACAGATCCACCAGGGCACTCACACAGCAACCCCCTGGCTGTCTTTCGTGGCTTGCTTTAAAATGTTGAGGTTTGCTCTCGACAAAGTCAGGTCTTCCTGATAAATGATGGTCTTGAGTTATTTTGTGATTTAAAAAAAAAAATTTCTTTCAGAATCCTAAAAAAATTTTGGGAGAGTGATTCTTAACTATTTTCTTTTTACTGTTCTTAGGTTTGGTAAAGAAAAAATAATAATAGTAAAATTGATCTTCCTTGGACATTGTGAATGGACGAACATTTGAATAATCTTCCAAATCCGCGATTTCAGAAATGGTCTTGGGCTCTCACTGAAGGGTGACTTAACCATCTCACATCAGGTTTACAGACCAGTGAGGAAAACGTGCCCGGTGGGAGAGTGGGTGATGAGGGGTGGACAGGAGTGAAGCAGGACCCAGTGGTCGGCAAGGGGGGAATGTTCTGAAGACATTAGCATGGAGGGGCGCCCCTAGTTCCTCAGAATAGGGTGGGAGTCACAGAAGAGCACATGCAACAGCAGAGCAGGTGTTTGTAATCACTTTTCTAAATCTAAGTAGGAAAAGTGAAACAGAAAAACACCATTTCCCAAGTAAAACAATAATCCACCCTGGACACAAGTGGGAGTGCCCCCAGCCCCCTCCCACACGCGTCCAGGGCAGAAGAAAACTCCATGAAACTGCCTTCTGGACGTCATTTCAAAGTTTGAAATTATATTTTTGCTCCTCATAACAATGATTGAGTACTCTTCAACGAGTTGTTGGAAGAAATGTGTATTTATAGTATAACGAGGATATTTGATATAAATTGAGGGTCTCTCCATTTCATTATATTTCTCCCAAATCAGAAGTTTAATTATTGCCTGAAAACCTGACAGAAGTTCAGTGATAGTTTTTATGTTACCAGGAGAAGAATATATACTCTCTTTGTCTTTATTACACTCTGATAGTTTGCACTAGGAGGTATGTCTTGATTCTAAGAATCCCTGAAAATGATACCTAACGTTCTTCAGTCTCTGAATTATAACTTCAGTCTCTGAGTTATAACATGGCCTCTTTAATCCTCTGCCTGTAATCATCTGCCTTTAAAATAAAATGTAATGACCTCCTCAGACACACACACACACACACGTTTGTACACTGCTAATCAAATATTTTAACTATAAAACACACAAAATCTAATGTAATTATGAACACGTTCAAGGCATTTGGTTGCAGATGGGTTCCTCTGTCATGCTGCAATCACCATGCACAAAACTTTCCATTGTTGTTGGGAAATTGGTCACTGGCCATGTCATCATTGGAGGCAGTGGGTAGTTGGCTGGCAAAAACAAATTTGCAGCTTATCAGAAAACTTAACTTATCAGAAGGGGTGTGAAAAGATGGCAGAGGCAAAGCTGTTTGTAGGAAAATTATGACAAATTATTGCAAAGCATAGAAAACTCACTGCTTAATGCAAACACGTCAGTCCCATGGCGGGCGTTGCACAGCTACCGGTCAGCTGGGATTTTCTTTGTTCCCTGACTTCTGCAGATAGCAGCCCTGATCAATATGTACTTTATTCCCAGAGCCAGACTGTCAAACAGTTACCCTCTGCACTGAAGTATGGAGCCCAGGTATGGACAGAAGACGTGATTCTAATTGTCTCTTCCTTCCTACCATTGCCACCCCCTCTCGTCCTTGTCCTGTCTGCTGAGAGGTCCCTGCCAGATTTCATGCGTGAAGGTTCTAACTCCTCATATAATTCATGTCCCAGCCTGTACTAGGGCTTACTGAAATCATTTCTTTATTTTTGAATTGACTTTTTGCAAAGTAAACATACAGTATTCACTTATTTTAACTTAAAATATATTTTCTGTAGGAGTGCTTCACCTCTTCTTTCAACAGTTCACTGCTTTATGAATCATGGTACTCGACGAAGTGTTTCCCTATTTTATGGAACCAAAGGATGTTCTTTCTTTTTTATGTATTTCTTTTCAGCTTCTCCTCAGTTTTCACACTGACTTCTATTGTTTTATAGATAATTTTCCTCTGAGTTCTTCTGCCAACACTCGTGCTTAGAATTCCCCAAAAGCGCTCCATAAGAAAGACGCATTGCGATCCACTATTATCTGTGGTTCTTTTTATTCCTTCTCATAAATCAATCCTTTCAGCTGCTTTATCCTTTTTGCTTCTCTTTGTATTTTTTTAGTTTTTCAACATTATTTTGATAATAGGGTGCATAGACTCAGTGTGGGTCTACAAGGGGATGGGTGCTGGGGTCTCACGGCCTTACAAGAGAGGACCTCCAGATAGGGAGCTTCATGGCTTTACACACTCACACACACACACACACACATGCACAGACTCACACACACAAAGACACACACACGCAGACTCACACACACACTCACACAAACAGACACACGCACTAACACACACTCACACACAACACACACACACGCAGACTCACACATTCACATACACACTCACACACACAGACACACATGCTCACACACAACAGACACACATGCACAGAGTCACACACACACAGACATACACACACTAACACACACACTCACACACATACAGACACACATGCACAGACACACCCACACAGACTCACACATTCACACACACACACACTAACACACACAACACAGACACAGACACACACATACTCACACACACACGCACAGACTCACACATTCACACACACAGACACACACGCACTAACACACACACTCACACACACAGACACACATGTTCACACACAACAGACACACATGCAGAGTCACACACACAGACACACACGCACTAACACACACACTCACACACACACAGACACACACTCCCTCTCTCCCACCCATTCCAGCAGTCCGATCAATTTGGAGACCTGTCTTGTTTTAACTCTCAGTAAAGACTGAGGCCTCAGGGCTGCAGCCTGATGCCAGAGGGCTCACGCGTAAACCCTGCTTGACTTGGAAATCAGAGAGGTCAGAGGAGTTCTGGTTTTCTCATGCTGAGGGCTGGGGCTGGCAGAGAGACAAGGCTGGACTAATAAGGTCTGGAACCGGCTTTACCTGGTTCATAGCAGCCTTTGGCATCATAGGACGAGACGCTGTGTCCTTGTGTCTTTAAGAAGTGCCATTGTGAAAGCGAACATTAGCACTTTTAATCTGGGCGCTAATGGGTCGAATAAATACGCAGGGTGAAAGTGAGACATTTGACACCTGTTCTATGCACTCCAACGGCAGGGGGTTAACGGATGATATTGAAACTGTCAATGGATGATTTCCCAAGTTTTGCCATCTGCCTTTGTTTCTGATTTCTCATCTGTCACTGAAGTCATTAATTGTCTGACAAAGTTTGTCCCTCTTCCTAAAAGGGGGTCCACCCCCCATGGCCTGGGCCTTTCTCTCTGGCACCTCTGGCCAGGTGAGGCTTCGGAGAGCTGCAGAAGGGAAGCCTGGATCCCACCGAAACCCACGGCCCAGCATGTGCATTCCTGAGCCATCGAGCAAACCTAACATCCCCTTTGACGGGATGTGACGTACCTTTGAAAGATGTTAGTTTTAATTAAATTGAAATGTTTTCAATTTCAAGCGTCATAATAGTCATTCTTAAATTGGAATCCAATAAGGCAGTAGAGATCTTCAAGTGGCAGCCGATCTGGAGCTTAACATCAGTTAAAAAGTGATGAATTTCTGATACTCATGTTACTTTAAAAATGGCTAAACTGCCTCTAAAATAGTTTTTTGCCGCCAGAGCGCCTCTGTGCTTGGGGTGCTCTGGCAAGGCTGGGCCTATCTAGGAACCAGCACTGAGGTAGGGTCACTTGTGTCTTCAATGAACCTCAGTTCCTCAAGGCACTCCTGGCAGCACACACAGACGTTTCCAAGTGATCCCCAAGAGATCTTACACTTACAGTGAGAAAACAGTGACCGTTTTCTAGTTTTCATAAATTATATGCACTTGAATGTGATTTTGTGAGGCAGACAAACGTTCAAACTCACACCATCAAAAGCATTTCATTCTGAATCCATTTACCAAAGGACACTTGTAGGTGAATTATTTTATGTAAAACATGTAATGTTATCAATCAACTATAACAAGAAAAAGGTGATTTAATCCTATCAGTGAGAAACACAACTCTAATAGTTATTTAAGGAATCAGGGATCAAATTTTCCCTCTGTGCATTTTACTTATAACATATGCGGTCACCTCAGTATCGCACATCATCCAAGCTGACACATTTATTAGGAAAGTTCTAGCAGCAGATAAAGTTGTCCATTAATGAAAATGCTTAATTTCCATAATGGTCATTTATTTAATGGCATATGGGAATTATCTACAGTAATGATATAAAGATTACTTGATTTTATCATTTAAGAACATTTCATAGGCATGATTCCCAATGAAAAGCAATAAGTTAATTGTGAAAACATAAATGAAGAAAGTAAAGTCTCCGAAGTCAAGAGCAACCAAACTAACGTCAGGGTTTCCAGTGTGATGTGTCATTAAGGGAAGTGCGTGCACTGAAATCAAACATATCATACACATGGCGGCATAATTTGATAATTGCACAATTTATGGCACAATATTATTTACTCAGAAGCTGTATTGATGGTCTCTATGTATATTTAAATTATATGTAGGTACCTGATTTCCATAAATAGTTTAAATATTGCTTATGAAATATGTAGTAAATGATCTGTTATCTAAATAGATGCTGAAAATAGAAAACTTTTTTCTGTATCAGCAAACACCAAATTATAACATAGTAAATAATATATATTAATTTTACATAATTTGAATATTTTACCTCTATAAATCAGTCATTAGTTCCTTCTGAATGTTTCATTTACCAGAGATTTTATTGCATAAAATTAAAAAAAAAATTAAATTTATGTCAATTCTCATATGTGTTAAAATTTGAAACTGTATAAGGAAGTAGGAAAAACCCTAAAGAATTCTTATTCATCATCCTCCATCAGAAATTGAATAATTTGATTTTCAAAGTAAGAAGAACAGTCCTTTGGAATAACATCACTGCCGAAACTAACGGCAGAAACAATGAAATTGAGAAAACTTGTAAAGATCATTATATTACAGCAAAATATTATAGAGCTCCTTCTAATATTTTCGTCTGATTCACCCCACAATTGGGGTCACACTAAGACCTAGTCTGCTTATTGCATAACTTCACATTTAAAGTTGAATGACCTCCTAATTAAAAAGCCCAAGTGATAATCCTATAAAAACGGCAGATGGAGCAGGGCCCAGCGCTTGTGAGCCTCTTTTAGGTGCGTTTTGGAGTCCGGGAGGGTAGAGATTGCAGTTGACACGGTGTCATTACACTGGCCCAAGGTGGTGACGCGTTCATACCTGAGTGGCATTCCCAGACACATTCCCAGGACCTGTGCTTGCAAAGGCAGTGGGTGCGAGGGGTCCCATGCAGACTGGGCTATTTGATGTCACTGTTGCTGTTTGCTAAATTTAAATAGTAGCATGTATGGCAAACAGTCAAAAATAGCGTTTTTCTCAGCCTTTTAAACAGGAGTGAGATTTGGAGCAAAACTGGTCAGAATAAGAGGTGGAGATAAGAAAATGTGTTTTTACTCAAAAGAAAGCCCTTCCCTCCCTTTCTGAAAGTGATGCGCCTGGAAAGAGACAGGTCGTAATGAGGAAAGAAAAGGCACCTGGCATTTGCATCGCTCCCTCCGACATGGAGCCCTGACTCAGAGCCGATGTAATTAGAGCTCTGTGTGCCGGCAACAAAGGCCTGTCACGGGGAAAAAGGAGCCCAAGCTAAGCGAAACCCGGCCAGAGACATTGTTCACCGCCCTCCCCCACACGGAAAAGAGGAAATATCGGAAAACAAGTATGGGGTGGATTTTCCCAGCATTAGGACAGAAGGATCCATTGCTGTTCATGTTGCTACAGAGGATAATTATACCATTCGGGGGCCAGAGGACAACTCAACACTCGTTGGGCCAAACGACTGCAGGAGAAGAAGAGAAGAAAACACGTGGCAGCAGACTCCGTGTCCCTTAGTTTGCTAATTTCTCCAAGATACCAAGGGTTGGGTTGGTGAATTTGTCCCGAGGAGTGGCACCAGGTTCCTGCTTTTCCTTGACCCAGCAGTGAGATGGCTCACCAGTGACAGATGGCCTCACAAGCCACTCTACAGGTCCTCTCCTTCAGTTCCTCGGAATCCAGGACAACGAGACGCTGTCCTGAGAAAGTACGCATTTGTAGCACAAGTGTGCTTTCTTGCTCCATTCATTTTAAAGAATGGCAAAGTGTGCTTCAAGAATCCTGAATCTGTCCTATCTGTGTGTTCACCATCTCCCAAATGCCTCCTGACTCTTAGCTCCCTTGGGGCAAAAGTCTCATATCCACAGAGGATGTAGGTATCTCTATTAGGGTTGAATATTTAGACTTCTCATTTAGTCAATGTCATCAGGAAAAGCTTATTTTGGGGAATTAAGAAAAAGTTGTTAAGTATCATCTAAAGACAGCCGTGAGAGGCCAACAATTTGGATGGTGGGTTTTCATCACTTTCAATGGCATGAATACCTTGGTCAGTCAGACTACACATTTGTTCAATGGTCTAGATTCCCTGCCCCCCGACAAAGCAGTAGACAAAGGACCACGTCCTAAATAGAGATTTGTTCCCCAAGCGCTTACACGGTCATAAATGAGAGAGAATACACAAAAGGGCTTTGCGGGCTCGGGAAACATGCATGCTGCTTACGGGCCCATCGCATATTAATGTTCAGTCCTTATTCATTTAACTTTTCAATTTCCATGATATTGAAAGGGAAAATTTTTACTAATTTCCATCCCACCAGTCTCATATGGCTTTTAAAACATAGATTATTTTAGAAGAGATAAATTATAAAATCATAATAGTGGACATTGTTTATGTTAGTGACAAAACTTCATCACTAAATTATTTAGAATAGTGATGTATTTTTTTTATATTTTGGTCACCATACTGTACCTCTCTTTACTAAGCATGAATAAATTTCTTTGGCAATACCCCTAGGTGGCAGGGTAATATTATGATACTTTAGTTCGATATTCTAACCTTAAAAAAAGAGAGAGAGAGAAAAAGAAAAAAAGTCAGAAACAAATTTCTTGAATCCTCAGTCTTGAATTTGGGCATCTTCAGAAATAGAAAGACAACATAAGGAATTGGTTGGCAACTGGTCTCAACCAGTTTCATCACCAATACAGAACCATGTAATATATTTGAGTGTCTTAAAAACTGTATTAATAATGCTATTTTTTTCTTTTACATTGAGCAAGAGGAGAGGCCTCAGAACCTGCCCCCCCATCCCTCCTCCAGGGAGTCAACAGTTCATTTACTAGGTGAAAACTTCTTTCCAGATATTGCATGTCATTTAGTAAAACTGATTTAAAACAAAAAACTCCAAACAACAAAAACAAAGCAATAACCAGGGTGTTGGGTATGGGCCATGGTTAAACTGGTTTTAATTTTGTCCAAATAAAATTTTAGAATGTGTGTGCTGATTTTTTAAACCTAAATAGAATGATAGTCAGCCAAGATAATCATTAATATTTTTAAACTATGAAAGTTAGATATTAGCAATGTAGAGTAATATAAATCTATAATGGAAGTGCCAACCCATAAAGCTTGAATTCCTGTCCATGGCAATTAAAACTTCCCAAATGAGGTGTTATATATGTGCACACTTTATTCAGTTTGATAGTCTGTGGAGCTAAGTATTTCTGTTTAAATATATCATACGCATCTTTGTGACTGTCAATGAATAAAATGTGCACTTAAATGTGCATACGTTTGCAAGATGTCACAACACGTATTTCCTCCGCAGTGATGGGGACTCCTGTTTTTACACGGTCATGTATATTCATCTTTTAAGGAAATGTCTAAGCACCGCCTACTGTTTGCCAATATCATGTGAAGTGGGGACGGCCAGATGTGGGCCTGTCCTCAGCTCCTTCCGTCCAGACACACGGGCGCGTTGGAGGTTGTTGCTCTTGAGGGCCTTGGAAACGCGTAGGGGCAGGCTGGGGAGAGGCGTGCCCACGTGGGGAGTCAGGAGGCCTCTTAGAGCAGGTGGCATCGATGCTTAGCTATGAAAGGTGAGTCAGAATTCGCTCTGTGGAGTGGGAGGAGGTGATCGGGCAGGCAGGGAAGCTATGAAGGTGACAGGGTTCGGTGCTAAGCACCTGGTTCCCTCACTGTCAGAGGAGGACGACAATGCTGCCAAACGCATAGGCTTAGGATGAGGATAAAATGGGTAATGACAGGGAGGCACTTTGAAGAGTGCCTGGCACATAGGGATAGGCGAGAGATGTGAGCTAAGACAGCAAAGAAGGAAGAGGCAGGAGAGGCGGGCGCATAGGAGGGCAGGAAAGCTAAGGGGCGTGATTTACTGCAGGAGGTCAAGAGTCATGGAAGTACAAGCAGACGGAGCGGTTGGATGGGGGCTCCCGCTATGACCTGGGCGAGGCGATGGGGCCAGTACCACGGGAGTGGCTGCAGGCTCCCGATGCAGACAGGAAAGTGTAAGGAACGTGCAAAGGGGACATCGGCAGAGGTGCTGGGTGATGGAATGAGAGAGGTGAGAGAGCATGGAGGGAAGTAGAGGTCCGAAGTCTCCGGCTGGGGCAGCTGCCTGCTACCAGCCCCTTAAGTAAGGGCCATGCAGGGAGGCCCAGGTGCTGGAATTAGGAGAAGGGGATGACTTGCTTCTGGACATGACCTGTGCTAGATTGGCAGGTCAGGCATCGGGTGGGGGGACAGTCAGAACAGTGCTGGCTGTGTGGGGAGGGGCATGCAAATGGGGGGTCGTGACACATCATGGAAGAAAGGGAGTGAAGCCACGGAGGCGGGCAAGGCCACTCCGAAGCAGTGAGTGCACAGAAAGCAGAAGTGACCCAGGGCAGGGCTGGAGGGACAAGGACATCCACGGAACAGTAGGAATCAGCTGCAGGCGCCTGGGGAGTGGCCAGAAGTATTGAACTAAGCCGGAGCACGTGCAGTCACAGAGGGAAGGGAAGAAGGTGTCTGAAGAGGAAAGAAGTGAGAAGTCATCAGTGGATCGTTACTCAGAAGGGGTCACTGAGAGAATAATTCCAGAAGCTGGGGGAGGTATGTGGAATGACATGACAGAGACATTTATAATCTCTAAGTCTATGTCTATATCTATAGTTACACCTATGTCTGTCTATGTCTGATCTATACCGATATCATAGGTGTCTGTCTATATCCCTGTCTACAGCGACCCTCATATCCATATCTGTATACGGATCAAGAGCTGCACATAGAATCCTAATTGGTCCCTCAGATAAATGCAGTGGATAGACGCTTCAGTGTGCGCGGAGAGAACACCACCATTGATACTACTAACTTTTACACGTTACATGCTTCCTCCATCTTTTATTCCGTTTCTTTTCCTTTTTCCGTGATTTTAGCTTAGAGTCAAACTTGTCCTTTGAGCCAGAGGAAAGGGCTTCAAATTCCACCCAATGCAAATCAGCCTCATTCCTGGCCCCCTCCTCCTTTCCTAACTTTATTCTCATTCTACCTACAATTTTGCAATATTTTGAAATTCATTTTAATACATGAGTATTATTAAACCACACACTTAATACAGTTTGTGAAATGAATGGCTAGGGCTAGCTGATGTAATAAATCCTAAATGTATGAAGGGCTCAAACACGAGAAAAGCAGTTCATTTCTCTCTCAAATAAAGTCTAAAGCAGGGGATCCTAACTGGCAGCGGACTGTGCTGCACGCAGTGGTCCAGGGACTTCCCCCAGTCCCTTCACCACGAGTGTCCACGATTGTCGGGCTGTCCTGCCAGTGGGCAGCAAGGGAGTGTGTGGAGGGTCCCCCGTGGGAGGTGCTATGGGCAGCAGCACATTTCATTGGCTGGAACGCAGTTCAGTGGCCACAGCGATGGCTGGGCTGACAGCCATGGACCCAGGGCGGTGGGGACAGGAGCTTGGTGCCATCTGAGCCCTACCCCAAGGACTCTGCACGCAGCTCTGTCAGCAGCAGTGGCAGGTAATGTCTCTGCACCACGGCGGCGGTCACCTTGGAGGTGTGAAGGGGGAAGGGTGATGGAGACATTGCTTTTCCACCAAAGAACTTCATCAAAACTCCCCCATCTTTCTTCCCTCTTAACCGTAGCATTTTTCCCTTTAGTTACTGCCCATTATGCTGCCTGTAGACGCTGGTGTAGTCATTTTTCCAGCTTCACCAATGCAGGAAATACTACAAACTGCCTGGTGAGGTCTTGGATGCGGGGCTCCTGGGTCCTGCTGCCTGGGTTTGCTGCCAGGCTCCGTCCCGTGTAACTGCCTCCATCTCCATTTGCAAATGGTGGGCAAAGGCAGGTCCTCATCTATAAAGCAGAATCAAAGCGGTAAGGTTGTACGCAGTCCAAGCTAACTATATCAGGGATCTTTCATCTTAAATTAAAGACTGAGCAATGATATAATCAAAGCTACACAATGATGAAGCCAAGAGACAAAAGAATAAAGGAATATCAGAGGGCAAGGGCCGCCCTTGAAGGAAGAAAGACTTATTTTCAGCCAAATGAAAAGAAATATCACTGTGACCAGCAGGCAATGGGTAGATTAAACTACATTTTCCCAAGAGGTTTTCAGGGTTTCAAACCTTCAAGATCAGAAAATGTGGCAATTAATGGAGTTCATTCCACTAATTCATAAATGATGGATGGAACTGGAATATTTTTAGCAGAAAGGAAGGGAGTCTCTGAGCCCTCTACTCAATTTTGGGACAATATTCTGGGAGGTACATAAAAGCTCTTGTCTGGGCAGAATGCCTGAACCTGGATGACCTAAGTTTTCCATCAGTTGAAAATACAACATTTATATATCATATTTATTGTGCTACATTTTGCAAAATTAGAAGTTAAAAATTATGCTATGTATACCAACAGATGATGTATATATTGAAAAACATACCTGCTTCTTTGATGGGAAGGCTACATTTCATTAAGATGGCAAATTTTCCCAACCTAATTAATATATTTAATGACGTCCTAATAGAATTCCACTAGCATACCAAAACCACAACAACAATCATTCTAAAACATATCCAGGAAAGAAATATACAAAGATAGGGATGAGAATTATGAGAGGAAGTGTAAAGCGGGTCACATGAACTATCAAGTAAAAAAATGCATTTTAAAGCTAAGTAATGAAAATGTAATGGTGTGGTCTGGGCACAGCAACTGATGGGGGAGATTAGAGGAATAGAATTGAGAATCTAAAAACAGATCCACTTTCATATGCAAATCTAATATTTGACAGAGATGGCCTTTCAACACTGGGGAAGATTTGAACTTTCAATAAATGATGTTCATTCAACTGATAAGTACTTAAAAAGAAAGAAAATAATTTAGAAACCTTCCCATTCCTTATGTGGAAATAAGTTCCAAATATAAACACAAATTTTGTATTTTGTATTCTAAAATTTTATGTTCTATGTTCTAAAAATGCAAAGGCAAAAGTTGTGTGTCAGGCACATATTATATAGCTCAATCAATATTTGTTAAAATAACTTAAAAATATCCTCATAAAGTAGGAATATGTTATCTAGTAAAGACACAGAGTTACCCCATCTTCCAAAAAAATATGGGGAAAGACATAATAGCTATGTATGGTAAAAACAACTAAACCAAAGTGAAGCGACAAGCAGGTAACTGAAAAGGAAAAATTGAAACACAAATGACAAAGATTTACTGACTAGTTTCTAAATTATTTTTTTATTTCAATAAAAAGAAATATACATGTGAATAAAATCAATAGGAATTGAGAAAAGAACACCGGAAAGTAATTCACAAGAGAAAAAATAAACATGCAAATGTACAAGACGTTTGGGAAAGACATTCAGCCTTAGAGGTAACCAAAGAAAAGCAAATTATAATCAACAGATGGTTTTTGTTTCTCATGTTTGCAAAAGTAAAAAATGAAGAAAAAACAAAATAGTTAATGTTAGGAAAAAATTGTTTCATTCAACAGTATTTATCGAATGCCAGTAGGCACTGGGCACTGCCATTACAGAACAGAATTCATCTACCTGGGGCTCGCAGAGCCAAACACTAAATACAGAATTGCAGTATTTTACTATGAATGGCGCCACCCAGGAGGACGGGAAGCTCATGCTCAAAGGCCCAGCTCCCTGATCCAAGGTTGTGTGTGTGTGTGGGGGTGGGGCAGTGGGGGGTTGGGGAGATGTTAAGAGTATAGGGGAACAGGTTTGTGGAAGTGCTCGCAGGGCAAGTTTTAGTGGGAGGACCTTGGGGCCCGGCCACTTATGGTGAGAGGCATCAACACCAGAGCTTCCTGGACAATGGACCTTCTGTTTCTGGAAGGGTTCTAGCGTTTAAGTTCCAGTTATGTCCTGGTCCTTTGGTTCTGTGGTGGGGATGGAGGGTGAGACTTTGGTTCTGGGTGTAACTGAAGGTCAAAGTTCTCTCCTCTGAGGATGCTTCATTTGCATGACTTGTGGTGTTGGTCTTGTCTCTGAAAAACAACTCAGTATCTCATTAAACAGGGTGGGATCAAGGTGAGCTAGTCCTGTGGTTGTTCTATTCCCCACCCCCAATGTGTCATCTATTGGAAACGAGCACGTGTTCTGTCCTCACGGGGGCACAAATGTGGTTGCTTTCCAGGACTTAGTTATAGAGAAGCACATGAGGAAAACCTAGGGATGAGGAATTCACCTTTGGGGAATGCATTCTAACAAAATATACTCAAAAAATGTGATCACAATGTTGGTTAAAATATGAAAAAAGAAGAAGAAGAAGGAGAAGGAGAGGAAAGTAAAAAAATATAAATATGAAGAATTGTAACCATAATAAATATCCATGAATAAATGTTTTGCTAACTACATTAAATTGTGCAACATCCTTAAAATGCAGTTTATGTAGCCATTAAAACAAAGTTGTTGTTTTTTACCACTGAAAGATATGCATGCTACATTTTTTAATGAATTAATATACAATATGTTAGAAAGGGACACAGACGACAGGACCTGGGTGCAGGTGTGGAGAAGCCATCAATTCTGACAGCCACCAAACATTAAGAGCAGACACTGCTGAACTGTACTGTATCGTGAGCAGTAAAAAGGTATTTCATAAATAGGAAAAACATGCTTTCATTTAGAAGACAAAAATAAGAATTTAATTAGAAATAAGTTAAAATGAAAATGAAAATAGTTCTTTCAGTAGCGTAGTTTTGTCACTGTGAGCCTGTCACCATCAGAAGACTGTGTGACACGCACATCTGCTGTGTGGCAGAGGGTGCCTGTGGGCCTGCAGTGGAACCCAGGCCACCTCGGTGGGCCGTGGGACTCCAGCCTTTATGAGGGGAGTGAAACTCCCTTCTGGTTAAAATTCCTTTCTTTTAATATTTTTGAATGTAAGATTTCAAATCGGGGAGGAAAAAAACTCACGGGCTCTCGAAAGCAGAGCACAGCCACATTACAGTCCTTGGCAGGAGCTTTGAGGTAAAAGGGCATATGTGTGTCCATCGGGAAGGAATCTTCAGTCCTCCATGCCTGACTATGGGACATGCCATGAGGACTGAGGTGGAGGGAGGAAGTCTAACAGAACTGCACCCTGGGAGCTGAGGTAGGCGTGAGGAAATGGCTCTGAAGAAAGGTTTCTCACAGGGGCTTCTTCATGGATTCTAGGCTCAGCCACAGGAGGCTCGAGCACTCACCATTTTACAATTGACAATCATTTTAGTGAAAACGTAAGAAACCGCCCTGTATGTCGCTGATGAGCATCAAAAGGGAAAGTAGTTTAGATCACTTGTAAACTTGAAATGTGAGTTTGAGTATGTATTATAGAATCAAAAGTAAAAATAGTCTAGAAAACAGATTGTGGCCCTTACAAGCAGTAGCATGACCGAGGAAAGTCACGGCACCTTACCTGCTTTGTGCATTACCTTCAGACTAGATTCCCGCTATAAATTTGTCTTCGTTTTGCTGTAACATTTCCATAGGTTATAAATGGTGTTCACAATTACACCCAGGTTCGTTTACATAACATACGTCTTTAGAAAATAAAAAAATTGGCCATGTGAGGTAGACGCCTCCAGGACCAGAACTTCAGTGCTGGAATATTTTGAAAATTAGCAGAAAGCATTGCTTAAAGGAAAGGCTACTTCCAGAGCTCTAGGCCCAGACCAGACACCCGTGTGGCCTTTGAAGGGACTCTGGGTTCTGAGTACAGAATAATGACCCAGGGATGCAGTGCACATGCCCTGCCTTCACACGGCTTGGAGCACATGGCACACGTGTGTTTGGAAGCAAGTCACTTAGCCTTCCCTGCAAATCACTTACCCTCTCCATCCTTCAGTTTTTTTGTCAATAAAATAATAGTAATCATAGTCATAATAACAGTTTTTATTATTGTTTTTATTACTGTGATAACCATAATACTATTTATCTTATGGAACTGTGCTGAAGGCTAGAGGAGAGAGTAAATCTGATAAACTCACATCAACGGTAACATTGTAGGTGAAAGCACAGTTTTATTTAAAGTGTTATTAAATTTACTAAAAAGATAATTAAAAAAAAAAGAGGTCTTGTTTCTTTGACTACCTCTCTCAAAGAAACCTAACTACGGGCGAGATTCTGGTCAAATCATGACTTCCTGGGGAGCAGTTTACTAGCCTCCTAAGCATAAGGCCTACTAAAAAAGCGCTGTGAGCACATTGCCGATTATAGGGGCAAATTGATAGCAAGTCACAGGTTTGCTATATGTTATGTCTTGTTTCAATATTCTTCTCCCCCTTGAGTTTCACGGTGAAATTATACCCCCTCATGATGTCCCAAAACTTATTGAAGGCTTGGGGGTGGGGACAGAAATCAAAGAATCAAACCAGTTGAGCCCGTGAAAAAATGTGTGCAAAACAGGGCCCAGGCAGGCAGGGGACTGTGAGTGAGGGGTTTTCATTGGTCTTTAAAATGCTTGTTCTATGGGTGGTTCTCCCAGGTGCTTTGATCATAATATTTGAATGTTACTAATCAAGTACATACCTTTGACATTATTTATTTCATTTTCACTTTTCACAAAACTGTGAGATTGAGATTAAAATCTCCAGAAATCACAGGGGACCCCGCATTAGAGTTCCCTGGGCACCCCAGACCATCACAGAGTTGCAGCCTGGTTCAAAGCAGTCATTTGTAATAAGATCCCACTGCCATCAAGTTGCTGAAGCGCTCTTTCGTGTTATGACTCCAAATCAATATTCTCAGTCATCCAGTTCTAACTCAGTCATTGTTGATGATTTTCCTTTAAATTTTCGCAAGTTTAGTTACCATGTTTTAGGAACGTGAATTTTGTACAAGAAAAATCATTGTCGCTATGATCCATGATTCTTCTGATTATTCAACAGATAACACATTTTTAAATATTTCTAACCAGATTTAAAAGTTTATAAAGCCAGGCTATCTATGAGAATGTGGTAGTCATTTTAATCTAAGAAAAACCATGCATTGAGCTGCCAATTTCCCCAATGTAAGACATATATTTTCTATAAAGGGACAAATGTCAGGATGTCCTAGTGATACTGAGCTCTGTTAACCATCTTGGATGCTCGAGACTATCTGGGCCTTGGTGGATTGTCAGATATAAGCCCTCAGACTGAAGCTTTAAGTGGTGGCGTGCTTCAGGTGATTCGACACAAGAAAGGAGGACATGTTGTTTTACTATTTTGGTAAACGTTAAATCAGACTGCACAGTTTGGGGGTGATTTTGTGCTCATGTAGCCTCTCTCATCTTCCTTCCAGGGGTCTTGTCACTGGGATGCTTTCACAGCTTCCCTTCCAACATTTTGGAGAATGGACCATTAGTAATAACTCAGGAAGTCCAGGAGCTGGGCCATGAAAACAGTGTTGGGGATATTGGGGAAGGGACGTAATTTACTGTTCTCAACACTTCAGTTTACCCAACAACGTGTGAATGAGTAGAAATTTCACACTCTCTTTTGAGAGAAAAAATCAAACAGAGCACTTCCAAAGGCTCACTTCTTGGCTGGGAGGGTAATGTGCCCTGACAGACCCAGGAGAAGGCCTGGGCTGTGGGCTGGCTTCTTTTTTACGGTGACCTTGAAACGCTGAGGGAAAGCTGGAGAGAAAAGCAATTTCATCTTTGAAATTACACACCACTGTTCTCATTCATCTTGATAAGCACTTTTAAGGAATCAAAAAAAAAAAGAGGTGAGAATATTGCTTCTGTAAGGGTTGTGGAGACTGTCCTTCTGCAGAGTCAGTTTAAAGTAAATTTAGATGTTCAAAGACGCATTTGATTTCTATTGCGAGGTTAAATTGGCCACTTTTAGAAGGTTGGAAAAAAAGAAGAAAAAGACACAAAAGAAAAATATGGAGAAAATGTTATAAAATAAAATTATTTTGTATTCTGTTTTTAAAATCAATTTGAAATGAAAAGATCCAGAAAGAGCTACACTCTGGAATGTGTTTTAAATCATTAATGTTTATTGATTCAACAGACATCTTGATTACTCTTTTGTAATTGTTTAAACGATCCTCTAGAAATGCTACAGCAATTATCAAAATGTGACCAAAGTCTAGAAATAATAGGTTAAATAAAGGCATTTTATAATAATGTGATAATAACATTAAAACATTAAACAATTTTCTCATCAAAAAGAAATAAAATAAAAAATATTTTAAATGGATTTGATGATGTTTACTTAAACATAAAGCTAGCTAGCTATTTTATTCTTATATTTCCAATTATGTGAATTTAGTTTGTGTGTGTGTGTGTGTGTGTGCCTGTGCATACACACGCGCACACATGCGTGACCTCTGCCTTGAGGATAACCCCTATCAGTTCACCAGTGTAGTTTTCAAGTCTTTGAACCCACATAGCTTGGGTCGCTCTCAAACACGCACAACATAATACAATGCCTTACACAAAATCTGACCTCCTCTCCTAGTCTGGAATGTTCCCATTGTGACAGGACTGGGGCGTCCCTCTTTGGTATCCCACACTTGACAATATACCCCCGCTGTTACCATGAGAGCTTACTGAGAAAAAAGGTAGACCAGTGGTTTTAAACCCAAGAGGAAGCCGTGCCAGGCAGAAATTCAGAGCAAAGAAAACAAGGTTCCGCTGGGAAAGGGGGGGCCCTCCTGCAGCTGGTGCAGGGCAATTCCGCTGTTGTTAGAAGGAACTGGAGCAGCCCCCCACTTACACTGAACCCAGAGAAAATGCCACGGCCCAGCCTCCACTCCCTCTAATAAGAAAGACAACGGGGGCTGTATGTGGAAGTTCCTGGCAGTTAGCAGGTGGAAAAAGAAAGCAACTACAAAACTAGCCCTTTCCTTGAGGAAACACTCCCTCAGCAGGACAGTCGAGGGACCTGTGTGGACCTGCCAGGTTAAGTCACTCAGCATTCAGGGTACTGCTGCCCGGAGTACCCTGCTGGCCTCTGCCCCACCTCCTGCAGATTCTGCCTGGGTGCTGGAAGGGGTTGGGAGCACGCTAGTGACGGCTGCTTGTGAGCATTGGTGAGAGACAACGAAACACCTAAGGGGGTGCTGGAATCTTCCTCCTCGGGTATGAAAGCTGGGAAGGGAGTGGGCCTTCTAGCCAGCCTGTGCTTGTCTTCTGGTGCCTCCTGCCTCCAGCCTGGCACGTCCTGGGCTCAGTGACAGTCCTTCACCGCCATGCCCTTGTCAGGCGTGTTTGCACACATCAGCTTGCCATCATGACTCAGAAAGTTTCTCATCCCCTGGCAGGGAGAGAGGGAGGCAGTCATGTCACCACCAGGCTGGCCAAGGGCATCTCAGAGAACTCAGTAGGAACACATCCACCCTGACCACTCAGAGCTTCCCCCAGTCCCCACAGAGCATCCTCAGAGCACGGAAAGCATGAGATGATGTCTTTCCTGGCTCCCATGGAAAATATCCTTCCTCCACCAGACGTACGCTTTTGGGATTTGGGGCAAAACCTTCCTTCTGTATAATGGAAATGAACATAACACATACCACACAGGGGTGTGAAATTCTTGGGACCACTTGTGATGCAGGTTCCTACTAAGAACATCACTGTGTGTTTCACACCCCTGTGTGGTATGTGTTATGTTCATTTCCATTATACAGAAGGAAGGTTTTGCCCCAAATCCCAAAGCTTATGTCTGATGGAGGAAGGATACCCATGGGAACCAGGAAAGACATCATCTCATGCTTTCCAAGACCCCAGAGAAATTCTGTGACAAGAGAAAACTCCCCCTGCTTTCCTCATCTTATCATACTCAGCACTTTTAGTGAAATGCTGGTGCAGCCAAGAGCACTAATGAGGAAAGATGGTATCCAAAGAATAAGCACCACTGTAGTGTGGTGTGGGGAATGCAGTCATGTGGGGGATTTTCTCCTGACTCTGAAGCAGTTTATAAGCCCACCATTCTCAGGCATCCCATTCTAAATGTCCTCGTCCATCTGCTAACATTTATTATATGGTAGTGTGTGTGTGTGTGTGTGTGTGTGTGTGTGTACACACTTATACACACACTCAATCTAGAGGTTATGGACTCATTGCTCAACAATATTTAGATATACTTAATTAGCTACTTTATTCAGCCCTTTCTTTTCTGCTTGAGGAACTTCAGATCTGAGTTGAGAAGGAGCTCATTTGCTGGAACTCATCTAAGAGGAACTGTTATCCTTCAGAGCACGAGGGGGTGGAATTAAGTGCCAGCTTGCAAGAGGATGCAGTTGATGAAATAAGTGCTCACACAACCTTTATCCACTTCCCAGCTCACTCTGGGAATTCCCAGCTGCTTTGTCTGGGATTACTTTTGGCACCTCCAAGTTTACAAGCAAATCTCCCCTGCAGGAGAAAAGTATGAATGCTATTTATTGTTGGGGGAGAATTTATTTCCTCTTTGAAGGTAATTATCCTTTTCAAAGGGAAGGAGCCACCCTCTCCTTAAAATCACTGACAACCCTCTCCAAGATCTGCAGATTTGCATGGTTTACTAGATGGCAGACAACCACTGATGATTAATTCGTTTCTCAATTAAGAGTCCCAAACACGAAGTGCACATTCTTTCACTCTCAGAATCCCAACCCAGGTGAGACAAGCTCTGCGCTCGCTGAATGAAGGGATCATCTATGGATTGCATCTAAGAGATTTGGAAAAAAAGCTGACTTCTTGGGTACTGGGTATTAATGTAATGTTATTAGAGCATACCCAAAGAGATAGCTTCAGTAATACCTAAAAACTAAGGTCTCCATTTAAATTACTCAGGCAATTATTCTCAATGAATAATTAGGGTGTTGGCTACTTGAGTTCATATAAAACCGAGTGAGTGTGCAAAATGCGTAAGACGGGGTTGATTAGTAAAATTTTATCTGGAGTGCTGTGACCCCTGCACCAGTCATTTAGACCCTGACTCGAAGTGGAGTTTGTTACAACAGCACAGAAGTGACATGGGGGGGGGGGGGCCCGTTGGAGGGGAGGAACCTTCCCCCGGAGAAGGGCATTGGGCGATTTGTGGAACCGGAGGGCTGGGCATTGGGGATGGGAAACCTGGGCCTAAGGCCCATTGGTGTTCTCCTGGGCATCAGGGGGCGCTGGAGGACCGTAGGCTGTTTGAAGGTAAGACAACCCCTCAGTTTACTAAAAAAAAGCCTTTATCCTATTGAGGGGGAGGGAAAAAAATTCCTAAAGTAAAAAAAAAAGACCTAATAGTTTGGCTGAATTCAAAAAACTTTAAACATCCAACCACAGTTTTTCTGCTGTGCCAAGCTTCCGGTTCTGGCTGGAGAACTCTGAGCCCTGACTGCCTTAGTCAGCTTAGGCCGCTGTAACAAAATCCCATAGACTGGGGGGCTGGAACAAACACAGTTGCTTCTCTCAGTTCTGGAGGCTGGAATGTCCAGATCAAGGTGCTGGTTGGTTTCACTCCACTGGGAACTCTCGTCCTGGTTTGCACTCAGCTACCGTACTGTGGCCTTTACTTGGTGTGCACATGGAAAGAGAGAGTGAGGGTTAGCTCTGGTCTCTTCTAAGAACCCTAATGCCATCATGGAGACCCCAACCTCATGACCTACCTAAACCTAATCACCTCCCTAAGGCCCCCATCACACTGGAGATGAAGCCTTCAATATGTGAATTTGGGAGGCACATGGATATTCAGTCCATATCCCTGGTCCACATAGGGATGCCTCTTGGAAGATGCTCCCAAACATGACTCTGCAGATGCCTCTGAACCCTCAGAATTGTCCCGTGTTTCCCGAGTCTGAGATGCATGCCTCCGTGTGCTGGACGATTGATGCAGAAACCTCTCCCCTTCAAGGCAATCGCTGCTCCCTGAGGATCTGCTGCCACTGTCCACCCTGTCCACTCGACCTCCAGGGTCAATTTCACACAGCTCACATGGGGACGTCTTGAGGTGTTATGGGTTGAATTTTGTCTGGCAAAAGGATATGTTGAAGTCAAGCTCCTGGGACCTGTCAACTTGACCTTATTTAGAAACAGGCTCTTTGTAGTTGTAAGATGTTAAGAAGAAGGATGGGCCCTAACTCAATAGGACTGGTGTCCTTATAAGAGGAGGAAAACACCATGTGAGATAAGCACCCACAGGGAGAAAGCCAGATGGCAACAGAAGCGAGTGGAGTGATGCAGCCACAAAGCAAGAGACAATGAGGATGGATGGTCACCACCTTGCTATTTACTCAGAGGCAGGAGGGAGCTACGAAGAGTCTCCCAGGGAGAACGGCCTTGCTGATACCTTAATTTCAAACTTCTGTTCACCAGAACTGTGAGAGAATAACCTCTATTGTTTTAAGCTACCCACTTTGTGGACATTTATAACATAAAGAAATTATATCCCAAGGATCTGGTCAGCTTATACCAGCAGAAACTAGAGGGTACACACAGAATTGGAGTTGGAGGGTGTTTGATCAGGAGGCCAGAATATAAAATCGACAGGGAAGCGTATATCGGCCTGGGGGTCCTTGTCTTGCACACATAACTCACCACCTTTGCAAGAACCCGACCAAATGATGCGTATTCACCACTAGAACACAATATATCACAGAAGCCTGGGAGAAGAAATGCTCCCATCTGTAAGCAGCTGAGATGCCAGAATTGGTGCGACACAGCATGCAGGGAGCAATTGAAAAGCTTAGAAAGCGGACATGCTAGAATGGATACACCAGGTACAGGCAGCTGACTCACCACGTTTTCCAAAAAGACCCAGAGGACCCACCTCTCCTGAAGCTCTAAGGCATGTGCTGTGAGAAGGAAAGGTGTGTCCAGTGATGCCTCTCATCTGCACACCTGGGCTGATGACAGGAGAGGATGATTCAGGGCTTCTCTCGCTGGTAGGGATAAAGATGACAGGACGCTGAAACAGTAGAGGCCAGACTTGGTGCCAAGGGCTGACACTTTCCTTAGGCTGGCAGATGACGTGGCATCCTAGAGGGACCGACCCACAGAACATTATTGAAATGGTTCATAGAACACAGCAGCCCCATGGGCTGGCAAAGACACTAATCAGGTTCCAAAGCAGAGCTTGTCAAGGGAAGATGGCTGGGAAACTGAGGAAGCTCATCTCTAAAGAAATAAATGCATATGTATCCTGATCTATTGCCCGATTTTCAGATGTAAGCCAGTTTCAGAGCCAGAACCCAAGAACTGAAGAGATGGTCAGGTTTCAGGGGTGAAGACCCTCCAACAACATGACAATTATACATGATAATTCTTCCTGTCCTTCCTCAAGGGTCCTATGGCCATTTTTCCTGGGGAACTGTACCTTGGGGAAAGGGAAATACCTAGCTATTTTGACAATGGTTGGAGACAGTGTCAGAAATAAGACTGATGTGCAGACCCAGGTGTCATTGTGCTTTCCTTACGTCAGAGCAGGTACGTAGCCTGTTAGCTAATCAATAGAGCCATGTCCAATGTCCAAATGACAGTGACTTTTGTGGTAGTGGACCCACTGGGTGCTCATTTCCGTAGTGACCAAATATATGGTCCGATTACCAAGCTGGCTGTTGTTGTAATCCTAGACGGGCCCTTAATTTGTGGAGTAAAAACCATCAGAGTGAAAGCTACCCCTCATCATCCCTAATCGAGAGGGGAAACCACAAACACAGCGTTCCAGGAGGCGTGCTGGAGATCAGCGCCCGTGTTCAGGACCAAGAAGGTACAGGGGTGGTAGTTCCCTCAGGTGTCCACTTACCTGATCAGCCTGGTCTCTGTAGAAAATGGATGGATCTGGAGAATGACAGAGAGCAGCACACGCTCCACCAGGCAGTCAACCCAATTTCACTCTTCTAGATAGAGCATGTTTGCCAGAGCAGGTACCTATGGCCTCTGCTACATTGTATGCGGTCATTGATGTCGCTACCATGTTATTTGTTTTTCTATCTCATTCAGGGACTAGGATGAGAAGCAGCTTGTTTGCACAGGCAGTGGACCAGCCACTCACTTACATTTTTGCCTCAGCGCTGTATTAACTCTGCCATCCTCATAGTACTAAAGTCCAAAGAATCTGAATTGCCTTGACATTGATCTATGGACTGACCGCCTTATGTGAAACAGACCAGGTGAGCAAGAGCTGGCAAGCACACCTAAAACTTTGGGAAAGACATGCACTTTTAAGGTTGGTGGGTAAAACATCCAAAGGTTCAGAGACCCGTTCCATCCACAGACGTTTTAGGAGGCTGAAGGTCAGGAGCATGCTCACACACACTAATGCACCTTGCACTGCCTTCCATGAAGAGAGAAGCATGATGCCTGGGAGACCTGTTCAGCAGCACATTCCACTCCTCAGAAAGCTCCTTCATCTTAAACTGAGTGACTCAGAAGGCCACTGGCAGTGAGTGGGACCCAAGGCAAACAGGCCTGCAGCAGATCTAGATCGTGTTGCAAAAAGCCTTCCCACGGCGGTCCCATGATCTGTGAGCCTCTGTGCTGCCGGAGATGTCGGAGATGGGAGAAAATGCTTTGTGAGAATTCAGCATGCCTGACTCTAAACATCACAATGCCAGAGGACCCTGTGGTCTGAAGCCAGGCACGGCATTTGCGACAAAAAATTACACGCCTTTTCCAAAAAAAATGGTGTTCTGGACCCTGGCAGAGAGGGAATGCCTGGGTTGGAGACGTTGCGTGACCATGCCTTTGCAACTGTCCAGCTTGAGCTGACTCCAGTCAGATCCGTTGAGGGGCCCCATCAGGCAGTCCTGGTAAACTCTGTCCAGTGATGGAGGCGGCACTTCTGTGGTTGAACTTGCTCAGGACTTAAGGTCATGGTGTCGCTCAACGCTATTGTACCAGTGCCCCTACCTGAGCGCGTGTCCAGGGCTCTATGGAAGATCCTGTGACCAGCTGAAGAAGGAGAGAAAAACCTGATCTTAACTTATGGATGTGTTTATGAGTCCAGACCAAAAGCCAACAACTGGTGCACTCCATGTGCATTCAGGAGTAGTGAGGAAACTTATCTCAACAGGAGGAGCTTTAGCGGTAACCTTGGCTGTCTTCTGGTGGAAAGACAAGTGATCCAAAGCAATGCATATGGAGTCACAGGTATGGCCAATGGACCAGCCAGCTGGTCATCACTTGGAAAGAAAAAGGCTGGAAGAGCAGGACAGAAGTTCTGTGGCAGAAGCATGGGGATGGATACATGAGAGGACATACACCATGTGAAGATCTGTGTGTTACATATTAGTTTCCATCAGGAATAGTTCCCCATGGGAGAGATGCTTAGAAAACAAATGGTAGAGACAATGACCTGGTCAGCTGGCACTGGTACCTTTCTGTCATCACATCCCCAAGGCTGACACAAAGGACACATGAACAGTGTCTTTTGTGTGCATTGTGTTATACATGGAGCTTGGGCATGTGCCACCAGCATGGACTGCACTTACCACGGCTGGCCTGGCCACCACTGCTCTGGTGTCACCCTTCAAACCTCAGAGACCACCACTGAGTGAGTCCCTGACAATGCAACAGTCCAGACACCAAATGGCTACAAGTTGTCTAAATCAGGTCCCATCGAGGCTGGTGGGCCCACGGGAGCAGATGATACTCTTGAGGTGAGTTTCCCTCTAGTGCTGCAAACCCTTGGCCAGCACCGTAATCCTGGTCTCCCAGAGGATTTGACCCACTGGCCCAGGCTGAACGAGACCAGCTCTCTCAACTGAATGCCCCTGGCTCGTCAGCCAGGAGCTCACCAAACGGGTCCCTGAGAGGATTGGGTGGGAGACGAGAAATAAAGAGAAGAGAGACAAAGTGAGGGGAAAGGAGGGACTCAGTCTGCTGGTGGCAAACTGAGGCCTCGTTTATTGGGCATACAAGATTCTTAAGGGGAAGCGATTTCCTCATTTTTGGGAGCGATTTCCAAAAGCTAAAACTCATGGGCTGAGGAGAAACCATTTCTCCTCAGCGACAAGCTATGTTACACACAATATAAACCAATGATATAACTAGGCAAGGTGAAACTGAGGCAAATCGAAACTGTCTACAAGTCCACAGTAGAAAGCCCCAAGCATGTGAAGCAGGTCCATGGTGGGAAGTCCCAGGGTGGTGATGTATGTTGAAACTGCAAGTCCATAGTCCATGAGCAACTGAGTCCCTTAGTCCATAAGCTTTTCCTATCAGCAAGCTGGGGTCTTTACTCTTTGTACTTGCGTTGTCAGGAAGCAGTTTAAGGCAGAAGCACTGTCCCACAGGTCCCCACCAAGGGGACTCCAAGGCTGCTCACCTCAGGCCCGTATCTACCTGGAGACCCAAGCTCGCCAACCTCAAGCCTCAGTGTCCCCGGCTGATCCCAGCCGGCTCCCAACACCAGACCCCACATGCTATCCTCCTAAATCATTACGGGAGATGCAGGAGTGGGCCCAACACTAAAGAGTCCATGATCAGGCCATGTATCACACCATCCAGAGAACACTGTAATCCAAAGAGCACTGGAATGGCCACGTGTCACTTGGTAGGGACAACCTGTGAGGATGGAGTGCCACCCTCCAGAGCACAGTGTGTGTTTTGAACCAAAGATCTTCACCCGATGTCATCACAAATATGGGTCTGGCCATTGAGGAGTGTAAACCCTCTCACCATCATTCACAACGACCAAGCCCCACGGCTCTGGGCTCTGCAATGTTAGAGGGCCTTGTTCCCAAGAGGGCACACTTTTGCCAAGGGACAAGGCAAGAGTTCCAAACGATTATAGGTGTCCTGGGCACTTCAGACTTCTTGTGTTCAGGGAGCAGCAGACGAGAAGAGGTGTCATCATGTTCAGGGTTAGTTGGCTCTGATGAGCAGGGGAAGAAGGCTACTGTGTACAATGTGGAAAGAGGGGGGTGAGGACGGAGCTCAGGTTACCATTTCAGTGTCACTGGGCACCAGCTTGCCCGCTTTTGACTCTAAATGGAGAGCTGTAGCAGCACTTAACTAAGAACGGCACGGTGACCAGGTGTCATGTCTTTGAGGATGAGGATCTGCTTCCTGCCACCAGCTAAACCACCCAGGCTGGCAGGTGTTGTTGCCAGTGAGTGGGCAGGTGGTGGAGGAGGGAGTGGGTGACGAGCAGTCTCAGCCCGAAGGACAGCACTGGGGCCTCTGGTTTATTAACTTTCCTTTCTTCAGTGTTCCCTCAATGATAGGGAGACCCGTGAGAGCACCAGTCTTTCCAAATATATCTAGAGAACTAGATCTGGGAGGCGCTGGTGGGCTGTGAGTGCCCTGGGGAGCACTGGGTCCCGGGTACCCGTGTGGGACGTCATGTTCATCCTGGCCCGGATGTCAGCTCCCAAGAGCGCCTCGGCGGAGAGGCCTGTGCCCACAGGATGCAGAGTTCAGTCCCCGGGCCCGAGTCTCTGAGGAGAACCACATTTCCAGGGCTCCATCTGTTTTGGCTGCAATCTTTGGGGTCTGTCTCACAGGTCTTACAGAGACTGTGAGCAAATGATTCACATTTCAGTTTCAAGGGGAAAGTGCTCATAATGATACGAACCTCACAAGGGTTTTGTGAGGTGAAAAGACAATTCGTTGTGTATATTAAACTTAGGCATAACCTATGGTACACGTCCAACGATCATAATTGTAAAATATTACAGTACATGGTCTATATTACAATAAATTCTAGGTGGGCAACACTATATCAGGGCATTTTCAGCCCCTCTTCACAAAACAGCACAACGGCTGGGGGAGTGAAGGCTCCATTGAGCTCATGGTCTACCCTCCGGTGTCCTTCCATTAGAAAGCTGCATTTAATGACAGGCTGTTTTCATTTCACTCCATTCTGTCATGGGGTTTTTATGTGGAAGCTCCCTGTTAGCCTGTCCCCATGACACAGGGCTCAAGCCCACCTCCCCGCGTGACTCAAGGGTGAGGGAATTCCAAGGCCAGGCGACTCCATTCCCCGGGCAGGACCTCGTCCCCAGCAGTGGGCCAGCCCGACACACTGGCTGAATCCTGCCCCAGCTGAACCCTCATCGCAAGACACCACTGCTTTTAGTGAGGAGACTCGAGAGGACAGGTGAGGAGGGAAGGCCCAGGTGGCCGAGTGCACAGTCCTTGAGGCTAAAAGAACAAGGTGGGGGATGGGGACACGGGCCAGAGATAAATCCACAGCAAACACATAATGAGCATGTGACACCAGCTTTGGAGCCTTTTTCCTAAGACGCTGAATTCCGTCTAAAATAATGTCATTGCAACACGTCAAATGAGAGAGGCCACCTGGCTGTAGGATCCCTTTGTCACTATTTTCTAAACATGCGTTCCCAGCACAGCTCTGCTTGGTGACACTGTGTTCAGGGTGTCTGTGAAACGCCACCAGGAAGTTCCCTAGTTTGGGTGCCCTCTGATGAAAATGTTAGCTCAGATGGTCAAGGGATCCAATGAAAAGGCTGCGGCTGCTTTGATGGAAAACTGTTGCCATAAATATGATTTATGACGGAGAGAAACAAGCTATCCTCTGTACCCCAGAGCAGGTGTCTGTGTCACCTCCTGACAAAGGGACACAGTTTCGCCTTAACAGATGGGAGACCCTTCTGAGTCTACCCAGTGCCTGTGACGGGAAGGGGCCCTTGACCATCCCTGACTAGAATTTAATAAGAACAAACAGATCTTCAAGTGTATCTGTTTATCGTCCCCATGCTCAGACGAGTTAATCTCAGATTTAAAGTTTAGACAGCACATTTCCACAGGAACTCAATCCCTCGGACTTTATTACAAACCCAGGAGCTGTGGCTACAAAAGGCTTCTTTCACAGACAGGAAGAGTTTTCACCTGGAAAAATAAACTGACAAAGACAACATTTACATATTGCTGATGATATAGTGCCCTTGGAGGAAACCTGACTCGGCCTTTTAGTTAATGGTGCATTTTAAAAGATGGAAAGGCTGGATGTATGGTAATACACGGTGTGTCTGTTTCCTGCCCCAGGCTCTGCGAGCTTCCCACACTGTGGTGTCCTGGGGACCACCTCGCTGCCTCCACTGCCCTGAACCAACATCCACTGTAGAAATGGGCCCTCGCTCAGGCGGCCAGTCTTCAAACACTCCGCCTCGTTCTCTGCTTCCTTCTTCCCCAAAATTCTCTGCAATGATTTGTGTCACCCGATAAAACTCTGCAAATCTGGTAACGTTCCTTGCCTAACTTGTGGGAAGATAAGATGGAGGGGAAACAAACACAGCACATGCTTTCTCCTTACAGGCAGATCCTCCTGAGTTGACGTTAAGAAACCGAAGTCTACACTTGCTTATTCGAGAAAGGATTGAATCTTTGATGACAACTCTTGTCTTATGATTTTTGCAAATGCAGCTTCATATGAAATTAATGGTTCTGACCCTCTGGAATAGGGTCTGGTTTGGCTGGAGTTGGGGGGACTGCAAATGGAACCAGGGAGTGGTAGGTATGAAGAGAGGAGCTCCCCTTGAATACCCAGAGAAATGGGGGAGGGGAGCATCTGTCTTCCAACTTCCCTGCCCTTCCTGTAGATTCCCACCTCTATGGTGACCCGGATATAAAAAGGCTGCAGTGCTGTCGTGATAGCATGACCTCTCTTGAGTCAACCTGATCTTTCTAAGAAGGCTCTGCAAGGTTTCATAGTCCTCCTAGAGGATGGGGTGCATTGAGCTGACCCAAAGACTGAGACCAATTCCTGGGTCCCTGCTGAGCTCTCCTCAGCCAGTACCCATGCAGGATGTAGAGTAGGCCTTTTAGTGGTCAAGCCACTAAGATTATCATTCAATTGTTAC
The DNA here is from genome assembly GCF_001890085.2 of Hipposideros armiger. NCBI lineage: Eukaryota > Metazoa > Chordata > Mammalia > Chiroptera > Hipposideridae > Hipposideros > Hipposideros armiger. Next base: position 1,186,924 of record NW_017731543.1, on the reverse strand, counting down.
TTTAATCGTAGTCATTGCCAGGCCCCATTAACTCTAAATATCATGGGCCTTTTCAAAAAGTGCTAGATGCAGTGCACTTCTGTCGTAAAACGCTTCGATTTAGAGGGAAAGGTGGGCAACTGCTCTAGAGCTTCACTGGCCTGATGCTGACCCACGAAGCCCCATGCTATTCTCCTCTCTGGACTTTTCCGTCACCTTGTTGTGTCACTTTGCAGCACTCTGTCACTTCCTCAGGAAAGACTTGCCCAGCCTCCCACAACACACACCCTATAAGAAGCCTCTGGAAGCTTTCAAAGCTTACATCAAAGCACAGGTTAAATCTGCGATGCATCTTCCCAAAGTGGCAACAAAAGTTCTTTTTATCCCTTGATCAGTGGAGCTCACCTGTAGGAAATGTTACACCTCTTTATTAACTGATGAATTGTCTTTTCTGTATAAACTAGACACATTCTTGACAGGCTTACCTTCGTTAACACCTCCCAGGAATGACGGGGTGTGCCCTGAGCTCGCCTGTGCCTCTGCATGTCGGGAGCCCGCTGCTCCCCAAACCCTCCGGCAGAGTTCCCCCTTGGTACTCACATCTCTGATTTATTGAAACGAGCAAAGCTTGTATGTTGGCAGGGCAGTCCCTGACACAGATGTGTACAATAAAACACATTTGATGTTTTCAAATAAAGACCTTCCCTTAAATTAGCAAGCTGTGGATTACTCTGACAGGTTGGCAAAACAAATCATCCGTCAGCAGTTGTCACGGCCTCTCTGGAAACATCTTCCTGGGGTCAGGCCAAGACACTCACCCGCAAGCGCGGGGGAGGGTGCGGGTGACTGGGCGCTGCGAAGAGTCGCTGTGCTTTTGGTGCTTCCTTTGAAAGTTCCTGTTGACACTAGGACTCCTCTTCTTTTAAAGAACCTGTTGACAGCAGACATTTTCCGTTTAATCTGCTGTCAGCCAATAAAGAGTCTCTGGGCCTCTTCTCCTCCTTCCTCTCTTCTCCCTAAAAAAACTAAGCCTCTGATACTTTCCAGCGAACCATGATCTATCATTACGGGACATAATCACCTCCCTTCCTTGTTTTAAAAAAAATGAAAAACACCTCTTTTATTAACAAATACAGTTGTGAATTTTGCTGTCATGTATTCAGTTCAGCAGGCAGCTCTTACAAGTCCTCACACATTGAAATTGATTAGGATTCTTCTTTTCAAGAGGAAAGCCACTGGCGCAGTAGCTAACGTACTTGGAGGAATTAAACATTTATGAATAGCATGAGGCTGTGTTTGGCTGCACAAGGAAGAGTCCCCTGTGTTTCCAGGGACAAAGGCATTCCCCAAGGTTCTGAATGGCCTGTGGGGAGCAGGGTGTCACTTTGAAGGAAACAGCACAGTTCCAGTGACATCCCCATGCAGGCGCTGCCCACAGAAATCGGAAAGGTGGGAAAGGCTCCTGTACACATTTCGTGTGTGAACTGTTTTTAATATGGTGAAATAAGTAACTTTTGGTAGTTATTGAATGCAGGCATTTTCGTTTCTGCAACGAATCCACTTGATGATCAAATCTGGTCTCTTTTCTGCAAAAATTGATTATTTCAGGACGTTGCCATCATGCAGAAGTTCTTTAAATACTTCAAATGTTATTCAGTCACCCTCTCAACAAATCACAAAATAGGTGAGTAAGTTATAATCACAACTAAAAACATTTTAGCAATTCAAGAGCTCTGACATCACCCACAGCCGCTGTGTCACCCAGTCCCCACCAAGCAAGCATGGACCTCTGTGTTCTGTGCCAACCCAGCTCAAGAGCACCTCATGGCGCCCCAACCAGGGTGGCCCTCTGGTGCCATTTTCAGGGAAATTCCTAAGGAGTTGGTAATGCAAGTTACCCTTCACCCTGCGGTTTGCAGCAGTCCTTCCTCAGGGGAGTCTTTCTGCCCTCAGTTAAGCCATGCATTGTCAATAATTGCCATACAGTGTTATAGTGCCCTGCACGCTTTCCACCCAGAATGGGCCTCGTCAAGAGAGTAGGGATTTGGTTCTTAAGAGCAATGGGAAACCACTGAAGATGGTTCTTGGTGAGTCCCATGGCCCATTTACTGAATGTAACACACCTGCAGCTGTGATGAAGCGAACAAGCAAGCAGGAGCCTGTGGGAGCACGCACTCGATCCAAGTGCTTTCGCCTGTCAGGGTCTCAGGCCACTTTGCTCCCATCTCATCAGCCAAAGCAAGTCAGGAGGCCAGCCCGAGTTCAGTGGCAGGGACTGCACTCTCCCTCAGGGGGCGAATCACAAACCAGTGGACTGAGGCATCCTGCTGTAGGGAGGGAAGGACCTGGGGCGCCCAGTCGCAGTAGCTGAGAAATGGACACTCATTCTGTGAGCACTTTGTACAAATTATACGAGGAACATTTCAATCATCCCTGGCTGTGATAATTTGTTTCTCAAATTCAACTCTTACCCTCCCTGGGTCACAAGCTGCAAAGGGTGTTCTTTCTGTCAAGCAATTGATCCTGAAATGCACACCCCTCACTCATCCTCAATTTCTCACAACTAATACTAGAGTCAATCATTTGGCTTTAATTCATTTTAATTAATTAAAATTAATCATTATTTAACTGTAACATATTGATGCGTAACTTAAAACACCAAAAAAAACAACAACACATGAATTACTAGCAGCTAAGAATAACATTTAACCTCAATTATGAACTTTCAAAATGCAGAGACTATTTTCTTGCCACATACCTATATCTTCTCAGAAATGTTCGTTCTTATCTTTCTGGGTTTTCTCCTTGAAGTTCCTATTGACAAGGAAGAATCATCCTTGGAGTACTGGAATAATTTTTTGGGACGGGAGGAAAGCATTAGGGGGTTTACTCACACCCTGAAATCCATGTGGACAGGCTCTGAGTTCTCTCATCACACCCTTGACCTGGGACTTTCCCAGAAACCCCAGCAACAGCCCAGAAGCCAGCAGGGGTGACCCGCCCTGAGTTGTGGCAAGCCCCTTCCTCTTCCTCTCAATAATGTCGAGTGGTTCTGACTCTAGAAATAGTTAAGGAGAATTAGGTGGAGTTGTGCACTGACTTAAGAAAGTGCCTGAGGAAAACCCAATGTGTTTTCGTTATTAAAAACAATAAGAAAATGATCACATATCACTGTGTGGCTTGAACCATAAATATTCCATCAGCAGCCCGGTGGGATGGTTAGGAGCTTGGACTTGGGGACCACCCTGCCCAATTTCACATTCAAGTGCTACTCTTAATAGGAATAGGAACTTGGGCTGATTAATTCAATGATCTGTGCCTCAGTTTCCCCATACGTAAACTGGGCATAACATAGGATCCACCTCATTGGCTACAGTGGTGATTTGATTAAATGAGTTGGAACATATGCAGTGATGAGATGGGAGCCTGGCTTGTCACAAGTACTCAACAATGCCGTCACCCAGACACAGCGGGCCACACTACTGGAGGCAGAGTGCGGAGCTCAGGCCAATCCCTTCTCTCTGCTCAGCAGCAGGCGCCCTATCTGCAAAAGGAAGCCATGTGGGAGACATCGCAGGCTGCTGGGACCTGTAGGCACCGAGCCATCAGCAGAGGACCCCCAATGGGAGCAAAGAACCACCTCTCATCACCCCTGAAACTGAACAGGCCTGACCCACGCTAGGGCCACAGAGCTGTATCCACCACGCTGCATGGAGGATGGGAGGCCATCTGCCAGCTTGCTCATCCAAGAGGCACCTCCAAACAGAAGGTCAGCTGTTTCTAAAAATAAGGGGGGGAAACTGATTATCGACATAAGAAACATCCAAACTTGTAGAGAATTTTTATGAGTTTATTTGAGCCAAACTGATGACATATGCCAGGGAGCAAGATCTCAGATTCTCCAGAAATGACAATTTTGCAGTTTCTCTTTTGCATTTGGACTTGAGGAGGGGACGTGAGGAAGATGACATGGAGGTGGGGAACAAGGCGGGGTGGGTTACAGGAGAGTTAAGGAGAGTCTGTGCTCTCTTGAGGGTGGGCACACTTATTTCAAAGGTGTGGTCACCTGGATGCACAGAAACCTGGGCAGGGCTGCCTGCGGCCAAGATGAGCCTTTTAGTGACGAAGTTCCAGGCCTGGGCGTGACCACCCATCCACCTGCCCAGGTAGTGGTTTATGACCTGATCACCTGTGAGGTTACTGTCCATAGAACCCTTTCTTCATCCACATGATGTGGAAAGCAGGAGAGAAAGAAGGCAAAGTGGAGTGTTCACCCCACTCAGCAGTAAGGCTCCAGCCTGTCCCTTTAGGACAACAAACCAGCAGGTCTTGCTTTGCTCCATGGTCTGCTTTCTAACCTCTTAGTGAGATGGGTCCACGCATAGAGGACCAGCCTGGCCCTTCAGCTGCAGGCGATGTTGGTGGGGTCATATTTAGCCCCTTGAGGCCACCAAGCATCGATTTCCTGGCCTGTTGCTTGTGGAGAGACCTAGGGATGCTGAGGACGGGCCTCTCACCTGCGATCACAGGACTTCCGTCTTCTCCAGTGCCTGGCAGAACCACGGCAGACGCCATAGCTCCGTGGATTTGCAGCCGGTGAGAACTCGCCTTCTAGCGGGAGCTGCGGGTCCCACTTCCCCTCTCTGACCTCCGACTATGTGCTCCTTGATCTTTGGCTTCTCAGCCCCCAGGAGAGTGGGAAATGAATATCTGTTGTTTAGGCCATCTAGTCTGTGGTATTCTGTTACGGTAGCTTGAGTAAAAGAGTTTTACCAATTTCTGGTGGTTTATCATTCTAGTATAGCATTAAAAGCAAATGTATAGAGCTTTGAAACTGGAAGACGACCCCCCCCCCGAGGACAGGGTTTGGGGGTCTGTGAAGAGCAGCATTCAGACCTGACATCTTCCTTAGGCAACGTCTCCTTCCCCAGGCTTGGGAGTTCCTGCAGATCCGGAATTGTGCTGACAAAGCCTCCAGTGTTTCACTTCATCTATAGACTCTGACAGAAGTAATTTGTTTCATTTTGGTTTGGGGATAAAAATAGTGTAAAAACTCATTGTAATCTGGAAACTTACCTGGGGTAAGAATGGCTGTGCAAACACACAGAGCAATTGTCACTTCTGATAATCCCCCTTAGCTGGGTGACGCTCTCACCAGCTCCTGTATGGCTGTGGTGGGTGAGTGAGGACAGCTTTACACTTCAGAGTGCCCTTCTCTGACATCGTCACCGAGGAGATGTCCCATCTTGACCGCATCCACAGGCCTGGAGGCCAGGCGGAGATGATATGCAGGCTGAATCTTCTGGAAGACCTGCTCCTGCAACACTCATGGGACGTCCCCACACCAGGTTCTCAGGACAGCTGGCCAGCTCTATACCAGGAGGCTCCATGAATTGAGGGGCTAAAAATAGGACTGGAGGTTGTTTTGCCTGCGCTCCAGGGGATGGTGAGCTTGCTCAGAGCACTGCTCCCCTCCTAGCTGGAGCCCAGGGCTCAGGTACCCAAATTCTGAAGCCCTGTGTGCAATGCAAGGAAACACACAGTAAAGCAAAGCACATATTGTATGTTCTCATTCTGAAACTGTCCATTGTTTAAAAATCTTTGTTTCATGCCTAAGTTGTCTGTCTCAGAATTAAATGCATGTTCATATCAAATTCAGCACAGAATTATAGGCCTAATTATTTTAAGTTTAGAATAGAGATTATGTAGAATTTTGTAACCAAAGAGTTAGAAAACCACTTGAAAGGGTGCAGTGACAACAGGCCAATTAAACAGGAAATTCCTGTAGCCTTCAAAGAAGATGAGAGCAGAGAGTGAGAGGGACTGAGAATGTAAGTGCAGGAAATACTGCCCAGGAGAGCGGGTGGGTTTATCCACCCAAAGGATGTGGAAGACAAAGGACTGTTGGGGGGCCGGAAGTTGCTGAAAAGTGGGATGCTGATTCCATGGGAATAAGTCATCTTAAAAATGAAAAAAGCTGCCTGTGATTTTTAGCTGGCAATGCACTTCACAATATGTTAAGCATGTATTTGAATGCCTTCTACTGGACAGATGCTAGCCTATGCTTTAATTCCATTATCTCCCTGAAGCAAGACAATAAGGAGAATTACAGCAGCGTTTACGTAACAACATTCTGCACTTTCAACATTGAAGACATTATCTTTTTTGATCCTTCAAATAACGCCTTATGTAGATGTGGATATTATTCTATTTTCATGCATGAGGAAGATGAGGAATAAATAAAAATATATACATATATACCCTTGCTCATGCAGGTAAATATGTATTAAATTGGACTTGGAACCAAAGTTCCCAGCTGCCAACCAAATAAATGCACCTTCACAGCAAATGCATAATTATGGGTAAGTGGGCTCAACTCACCATGGCGTAGCCAGAAAAGTCTATCTTTAGCTTGGATGTCTAATGAAATTCATGAAGCTCTTCTAAAGAAATCTCAACAAATTTTCTCTCGCTTTTTTTTTTATTCACTTTTCCTTTTTTTTTTTTCACTTGACCCACTTCTATCCTAACACATTTTTTTAAAATTACAGATATGCATTTAAGTGGTCCCATAGATGACATTTGGGGGGAAATCTTAAGGGAGTGTTTTAATTCCTAAAAAGAGCCATGCAAGACACTCTCCCAGCCCTAAGTATTCTGGTTCCAACCAAATTATTTCTTGGACACCAATATACCCATTAGCAGTTCACTAAATGAAGTGTACTATTGAAAATTATAAAACGCACCTGTGACTCTTAAAAAGCTTACTAAACACCTCCCCTCTCACAATTCAAATATTACTCAAACCAGTGATTAAAGCTAAGAACTGTTTCCAGTAAACAACTCACATCACAAGCTGCCTTTCAACCCACAAATGGCCCACGCTATGAACCCTTATCAGACCATGCAAGGAACTGGACAAGGGAGGAGGAATTTAGATTCCACAGCGGAGACCCCTCCTCCTCCCCGTTAACACCCATGCCTGGCTGGCCACAGGCATTTCTGAGTGCTTTGGCTGACTTAACTTAGCTTTTAGCACTCAGTGCCAGGAATACCTAGAAAATTATCTGCTAATTATCCGGCATTATCTATGTCGTGTCTGAAGAGCAGCTCATCTAATTACAAGCCCCTTTGCTATTTCCCTCTAAGAGTGGTTTAACTGAGAATTTCTCCAAAAGGGTCTGCACTTAAAGGATGGTAATTATGTTCTTGCGCTCTCTGCAGGGTGCTCTCTCAGGCATCCACGCCAGAGGTACCTGGCGGTGCTTTCTCAGTAGGTGAGCCGTAAGCAGCCATTCCATCTTGGCTTTGGCAGTGTTTTCTACTGGACAATCGGTGAGCAGTGAGCTAACCTAGCCCTGACATTCTCCAGAGAACTGTAAACTCTCTCGCCCCTCCTGAAAAACTCACGGAATCCCCTATCATGCTGCCAGAGTAAAAGCTAGCCTCTCTCAACAGGTGTTTCTTGAACATATTAAGAGTCAAAGACATAAAACCTGGTTTTGCAGTAGGCATCTAATCCTAGCCAGTGTTTACTGAGAATACGGAGAATTGGAAAATGTCAGTGACGCGGAGGTTATACCGAGGACTGAATGGGCCACTTTATCCATTTAATATGAGTACATCCAGTGGTACCTCATCACCCCTGACAGGCTAGAAAATTATGACAGGGCAGCTAATATAAGAAAGCATTTTAAATTTCTTGGAGAAAGATGCTATAATTATTTTTTAATATTAAAAAAATATATAAACGTAGAGAAAAGTTACAAGTATGGTTCAAATAACTTTTCCTTGAAACATTTGAGAGGAACTAACTGACCCCACACTCCAACACACTTGGGTCCTTTATTGTGCATTTTCTACCAAAAAAAGGATACTCCCCTACACAATGGAAATGCAACCATCGAAGCCGGGAAGCCAGCCCTGGCACACTACTACCTCTGACTCCCAATCTACTTAATTTTTACTGATTGTCCCAATGTCTTTGTGAACAAAAGGATGGGTCCGTTTCAGGCTGCGGTGCTGTGTTTACCGGCCATATGTCAATCTTTCCATGATCTTAATGAACTTGACACCTGTTAGGATTTCAGGCCATTTGTTTTGCAGAATGTCTCCCAGTTTGAGTTTATCCATTTTAATTTGAAACCATATAAATATCCACTTCTTCACCTGAATTTCCATGTATTTAAATATTTATTTACATCTCTATGTACTCACGGTCTGTTATTCACACAGTGTCTTGTTATTATGAGTACTGTTGTCATAATTATTTTGGTACTAAAATTCGGCACTTGGTCCTGTGGCCTTTTGCTCAAGTGTTTCTGTTTCTTTGTACACTCCCCTGCTTTCTGCTACATGATGCTCTAGGCCAGCGGTTCTCAACCTTCCTAATGCCACGACACCTTAATACAGTTCCTCATGTTGTGGTGACCCCCAACCATAAAATTATTTTCGTTGCTACTCTATAACTGTCATTTTGCTACTGTTATGAATCGTCATGTAAATATCTTTTTGTTTTCCGATGGTCTTAGACAACCCCTGTGAAAGGGTCGTTCGACCCCCAAAGGGGTCGCACCCCACAGGTTGAGAACCACTGCTCTAGGCTCATCTTGTATGTCCTCTGCTCCAACCCCAGAGGTGGCCATTTCCCAAGGCTCCTCTTAGAGGAAAATGGTATTTAGAAGTTGACACTGGGACTTTAGGTCTGCCCCACTGCTTTTAGGAATCATTATTCCCAGGTCTTGTCTGTGGGCAGAGCTGGGGGTTATATGTATGGACACACACACACACATGCAATTGCATTTACACCTATATATACTTCTATATTCATCTATATTTTTTTGAAAATGCATGATATCACAAATTCCAATTGAGTGGCACAGGGGTCATGCCAGTTTTCTTCCTGTCCCCATTGCAACTTCCTTATTGCCATTAGCCTTAGTGCAATTATTTATCTGATCTATCTCCCTGTGTGAAATTAGTCCACAGCTCCGCCACCCGCTCTCCCTGCCCTTCTTTCTACTTCTGTCCATCTCCGTTAGTGTCACGATGTATCAGGCCATCGTTTTCTCACCTGAATGTCTGCACAACTCTCCCCGGTGTGCCAGCTCCCACCGCGGCTGCCTACTACCCATTCTAAATGCAGCAAGCAAGCGCCCCGCGAACAGTGTAAATCCAGTCATGTTGCTCAGTGCCTGAAATCATCTTTGGGCTCCTCAATACGTATGATGAAATAAAAACTTCTGACCTTGGCATGGCAGCCTCAAAGTGTTGACTATCCAGAATCCATTATCCATTATCAGAACACCTTTTTGGTGGAAATCAGGACTATGTACAGCTTGGTAAAAAGGGCAAATCAATTAAATAAGCAAGCAAAAACCTTGATTCCCAACCTCTCTTGCAATTACGCAGCCTTGTGAAAGAGTTCTAACAAAATGAAGCTCTGCGAGAGTTAGGGCAGCATTCTTCCTTTCCTGACACATGTTTCACCCCATCCTGGTTGCCCTCTCTAATTTTTTTTTTTTGTCTAGAATACAACTGTGATGGTTGCAGCTACAGCAGCCATGTTGGAACCATGAAGTAAAGGCTAAGAGAGTCCTAGAGGCCACACCCAGAAGCTTTTGACTCATTAAAATAAAAGCAACAACTCTGTACCTCCACCGTCAGGCTCCCTACTACCTGAAAAAACCAACCCCTATCTACAGAAGTCACTGTAGTCAGGCCTCTACCACTCAAAGGCAAGTGCAAGCAGTCCGCCGGCCCCAGGAGGACCTGCATCTCCCGGTCCCCACCAAGCTTTCCAACCTCCTTTCTTCCCACATCCGAGTAGCTCACTTCATTCTTTCTCATTTGTGTGTCAGGACCTCCCCTAAGTTAGCACCTGCATCCGCGCGCACACGCCTCTTCTCTTCTCTCCACAACACTACTTACTCAGATTCCTCGCGTGTATCTTCCTATTAAGTGACATCCGGTGCTGCAATGCAACCTTTCTGGGAATAGGAAACTTGTATGAGCTGTGTTCACTGAACGCCTGGTTCCTACAACAGCATTGCTAGGTGGGAAGGACTGATGAACTAGACGAACTGGATGAATGGAAACAACTCTCTCCAGCGTGTTTAATATTCAAGTTTCTGACCGTGTTATACAATTATAATAAAATGTTCTTTTGGAATTTTACGATGACAATATAATGATCGCTTGGAAATTGAGCATTTGGGTTGCCATAGCTGGTGGGTCCTCTCCCTGAAGTCTCATCTACAGGGGAAGAAAAACCATAAAAAGAGGCTGCTTGCAGAGGATAAAATGAACAGGCCTAGTTTGTTTTGCTTTGCTTCTTACTCTCGTTAACTTTTTGTTTTTATGTTTATCTTTGATCTTTTTGGAGATTTCTGAAAGCAGAAGGAGTAAGCCACCAGTTTTCTGCTATTTTAAGAGAAAACTGTCTTATCTATATTACATCCCTAGTCACACATCTTTAAAATTAAATATTTAGTTTACATTATTTTCTTAATTAGTATTAATATATTAAAATGAAAAATAATTGTTTTTAATTTAGTCATTTATAGTCTATTCTTACAAAGTTTTTTATGGTCCTTAAATTTATTCTTTTTTTGTTTACTTTTTGTTTTTTTCTCCATGTTTTCAAGCAGATGCTTAATTCTTTGATTATCTTTCCAGGTTTTCCCAACAAATGAATTTAAAGTTCAAAATGCTTCTCCAACTTTTGTTTTAAATGTATCCTAAAAAACTTACATGTTCAAAATTATTTGTCATTTTACTACAATGTTTTAAATTACAATTTATCTATTATTTTCTCTTAATCTCCAGAGTTATTTAACGATCAGTTTAGCAATAACCAAATACATAAAAACTTTCTTTTCTGGCGAGGTGAGGGAACAAGTAAAATGTTGATCATTTACAAAGCATTGATTCCTCTTTTGTTATCTAAACAATGATCTAATTAAAAGTATACCAACATATGCATACTTTATTTACTGAATATACATTTCTAATATGCATAATTTATTTACTGAATATAAATTTCTAATATGCATACTTTATTTACTGAATATAAATTTCTATATATTTATAGAAGGAGCTTATTGACTCTTTTTTTTTTTTAGCTGCACCATCCTGCCACTTGTTGGCAGCTCAGCGGCAGCTCAGCTCAGGCCGGGACTCGAACCGCTGTTGCTCAGAGCTTGCACTCTTGAGTGAGCTCTTAACCAACTGAGCCACTCGGCCAGCCCTTTGACTCTTTTATTTGTATCTTTTATATGTTTCTTACTTCTCCTCCAATACTAATATTATTTTTTAAGCATTAGTTAAGATTTATTTTTCACTAATCTCTGCCTGTTTGATTTGCTTGTTTAATTTAAAATTTAAAGTTATACTTTTAATTATATCTACGTTGAAGATTTTTATATCTTCCAATCAATTTTTCTTTACCAGTATACAAATTCATTTTTGACACTGTGATTTTTTTTTTCTTTAAGCAAGGTGATAAAGAAAAGTAATAAAGCTGCTAAAGCAAGATAATAAGAAAGAATCTGAAGAAGAGTCAAATCATTGACCCCATCTATTTTAAAATAGCCCTATATTACAGCAAGAGAAGAGAATACTCTAGAAGTTAAAAAAAATAGTAATAAATAAAACAAAAAACTGGAAGTGAGACTCAACACTTTCAGAATGTGAGATTTTACACACACTCACACACACACACACACACACACAATGAAAACAGTCATGGAGCAGAAAAAAGGTAACAACAAACTATCTAAAATTTAAATACAGACACTATTCATACAAAGGCAGATATAAGATATCATGAAGCAGAAATTGAAAATCTGATAGTACTGGACAAGAGAAAGGGGAAATGCAAAGTGGAAGCTCACTTGTCACAGAAGGAAGTTGGAGAAAAAGAAATGTGTATCAGAAATTATGACTAAATTACAATGCTCCAGAGATAGAAAATGCATAAATGGAAATGCAATATTAGAAAGAGATAATATAAATAAAAGAGCTAGGAACATTAAACAGAATTAACAATGTTATCAAAAGAATCAAAAATATCTATGGAAGATATACAAAGAGGAACCAACAGAAGTATAATTGGAATAATTGACCCTTTCCCCTCAGGAAAAACAAAACAATGGAACAGAATTAATATTTAAAACAGTGAAACACACACATGCACACACACACATTACTTTTTTGGAATCAAATGAAACTTAAATCTACATATTAAGGCCCCTGTAATAGACCTGGAAAACTTGACCCAGAAAGATTAATTCTAAAACATACTTTAATAAAATGGTTAATTTAAAAATTATGCAGAAGCATACTCATTATGTGAACCTCCAAAAACAAAGTCCAAGTCACTTACAAGACCGTATATCAAGCTACTCTCAAATTTTTAATAGCAAATATAAAAACAAGAGAAGAATAGAGCATGGATAAAGACCATTTGTCAAGAAAAGAAAATGCCTCCAGCCAATGGAATACTATGCTGGTGTAAAAAACAATAAGAAAGGTATTACTGAGTGATGATCAGAATATATTTTATGTTTAAAACAATTACAGAATGACCTATTTATCATGCAACATTTTGTGTAAAAAAGGTAAAAAAAATGCACAGACACACTCATCTGCTATTCTTGCAGAAAGAAACATTGGAAAGACAAACCTAAATCAAATAAAAATAATATAGCTGAGTAGGGTAAGTATGAAACCACTGTAAGTAAAACTTAATCTAGATTTGACATGTGAATCATATCAATGTTTCACATATTAACAAGATAAAGGTAAGTAAAAAATAAACTTTTATCATTAAATTTAACAAAAATAAATGAACCTAATAATATAGTAGATGGGTAACATAACCTTGCAGATCAGAAATAATTCAAGTTATTTTTAACATATAATTCTAATAGTACATCATGAAAGGAATATATTTTAAGGAACAAAGAGATTAAAACTAAATTCTAAATTTCACTCAGTAGTTCTCTTAATAGTTTAATGATGATAATGGTATTGTGATTTTGACACTATTTTCTTCAGATTGTAAGAGATACAAATCAGTAAATAGGTAAATGATATTACTAACCAAGACTTTCAAAGTAAGAGAAAATAGAGAAAATTGGAAGATCCGAAAAGTTTTAAAATGCCCTCTAGTGTTAATTTTTTTAAATATAATTTACAATATAGTTTAAAGATCTGTATTTTGCTGAACTCTTTCCACTGAAGCAGCCTGAAAGCAATGATACCTGAAGCATTAGGTTCTAGTGCCCAGAGCCTGCCTTGCAATACCATTCACCACTAGCAACAACCAGTGTTTCTTAGACAAAGATCATTTCAAATGAGACAAACAAGGCCACGTCAAAAGGACACAAGAACTCGATTGATGGGCTCACAGGGGCTAAACGAAGGAAACTTTGGGCGTTAACAAAAATGATAAATGTAATTGAGTATAACATGTTGAACAATTAAGAATCTTAAATCTATCTCTCTCTCTCTCTCAAAAACAAAAACAAATAAAGAGAGAGCAAAAAAACCCAAAACCTCATTGTAGGTGACTATGAAATTAACTCCATACTCTGAATTATAGAAACTAATGGAAGGGGTTAATTCCTTCCTCAGAAGTTTTGGGTGCAAGTGTAGATAACCCCAGTTGATGAGGTAAAACTGTTCTCTACCTAATAATGTCAATTAATAAATATAGAAGCAATAATAGCATTAAAAATAATTTGCAAATCACTCCCCCAAAATTGTTGTTTCAGGCAAGCATCACCAATGGGGGCTAAATTGCAAATCTGAACTGTTGTCACCCCGTTAGCCAAGCGATTAAATTTAGCATCACTAATAACATAGCAACCTGACATGAGGCATCTCCTAACATGCTGAAATGTCAAGTGAGCCACGTGGCACATGGGCTGTCCTGGCTAAAAATAATGGTTGCGAACGTAGATCTAGCCCTGAGCTTACAAGGACTGGAAGAGCAAGAGAAGGTGTGAGATGATACCGTGAGAAAACAGTCGGACAAACCCAGAATGTGGGGCATGAAAGCATCACTGTCTTGTTCTCTCCCAAAAGTCAATATCACGGAAAACATGTTAAAAAGGCTTTGAGGAAGAAGGGACTATTCTGTGTTCAAAATGACAGGAGAAGCACAACGGTGTCATTAATACAGAGGCTTTGAATTCATGTTTAATAAAACTAGTTCTAAAGTATTTTGATAAAAATAGAGAAAACATGCACATGGTTTGGGACAGGCTGATATTAGGGAATCATTGTTAATTTTGTCCGAGATAATAGTGGTATTTTTGGTATGTACATGAGTCTGGGTGGTTTAACAAAACATTATCTATGGATGGATCTATGTCCCTATCGATAAAGACCTAGACTACGAGAGATACAGAGATAGAAAAATAAAACAGCAAAATGTAGCAAAATTTTATTGTCGAGTCGAGGTGATTATTGCTAATCTCCTGCTTTTTCTGTAGTTTTGAAAAACTTTATACTAAAGAGAAAAAATTACACAAAGACTATTTTCAGCTTAGAATGGAATTTCAGATCTAAATATATACAGTTTTAAAACTTTCAGTCTTGCCTGAATTGTCTTTTCGGACTTGTCTAAACATTAAGATTATTCAGAAATAAAATATTATATTAAAACTTACTGCATCTATTTCCCAAATTAAAATGTAAAAACGTTATTTTAAAATACTTGCTTATATAAAAAATGTTTTCATGTCAATGAATACATTTCTGTGAATAAGTCATATAGGTGTCATTGCAGGATTCAATAATTCAATAATTCTGGGTGCCTTGAAGTAGGAAATGATAAGTCCAGCTGCCCTTTTGATTGTCAGGCACCTGATTCTATGTGGTCCAGCTGTTTATTTATCCGAGCACTTTCTACCTTTTCTACCGCCTGTTATAACACAATTCCTTCTGAAAGAGCTGGCTCCCAGTGGCTGTTGAATTGCACTGGATTTCTAGAATAAAAACAGTGCTGTGCATGTGTTCATGTGCAGGCAGGGATGTGAGTGCGTGTTTCTGACACCGAGTGAATATATTCCAAAATTTGTGGCAGTGACTGACACGGGAGCTAACACGTGGCGTACACACAGAACCGAGACCTGTGTTTCTTTTTTCCCTTTCCTTGGGGTCTCTAGTTATGGTCATGTAGTCAGAAACATTTACATTTTGTAGGTGAAGGCAGCTGAGAGTCAGCGGAATAATGGAAGTGACATTAATAACATTAAATGTCATAACTCTTGACAACCTGATGCAAATGAGCACCTTACCAAGCAAGCAAGGAAAAAAAAAATCCCCTGAATATGTCTTTCCTTTAAAGTACATTCAGTATTCAAAAAACTCTCCAGCCAAGATGGAAGCCAGACGTCCAGTTGTGGTGACTTTGCTACATTCATCTAGCCCTGAATCAGTCACCTCTTCTAGCCATGATCATCTCAGTGCATGAGAGAGAGCACTACACACATGCCTTGTATTTATGCTTTTCCAGTTATTAGATTTGTGCCTCCATTTCTCCTTATTCTCGCGTTCTTCCCTCAATGCCGATGTGATTGACAGGCAGAGGGACGCTAACACCAACAGGACTCCGTTGCCCTCTCTTCCTCCCCTCAGAAACACAACAAAGGTGCTTTCAGACCTCACTGAAGCAGGCCCTAGCATCCCTCCCGTTGTCACAACAGATTTAGCAGACCCTTCTGATGTGGTTTCCAGCTTTGTCATCTCCCTGGCCTTGTCAGAGGGTTGCCATCATTTAGAAAGGTACACAGTATTTTGAAAGGATTAGAGGATGAAACACAACTCAATCCTTTAGAAAAGAAGAGCAGAGAGAGCGGGGAGGGAGAGAAGTGTCAGATGTTACAAAGCAATTGGACAAGGAGGACGTGCACAAAGGAAGCAGCCAACTGGTAGCAAGCCTGCTCCTGGGAGGCAGACGAGTGAAAGGTGGCATGTGACAAATATTTACTCCCACAGAGGAGGCGTCTGGAGTAAAAGGCCCACAAGTGGATTATAACTGTGTGTAAAGTACACCCAACAAGACAGAATCAGGAAGCCAGTGGTGGCTCTCATAGCGCCAGTCGTTCTTCCAACACAGGAGGGAAACAAGTATAGTCGGCTTCTGCGCCACCTTGAACAGCCAAATGATCCCCATGGGAGCGGAGCCGGGTGAGCCTGGCCTGCAGCCTGGTCTGGGAAGACTCCGCTTCATTTCTTCTGAATGCACAGCACCCCTGGAATGCAGTGACCAACCCTTCCTTTCAGAGGTGACTGTCAGAAGCTCAGAGAGGTTTGGTGGCTTACCCGCCGGCACACAGACAGCCAATGTGCAAGGCCAAACCCAGGCCAGCTCTCTGCCCCCACCTCCCCACCCCGTGCACCCACCTGCTGCTCAAGACTTCCAGCCCTTCCAACAATGCACAGAGCACAGGCTCTCTGCTCTGCTCATGCCCTCAGCCCACCAGCAATGTAACACAGAAATGCTTGCTTTCTTCTCAGAATCCTTATATACATAGTAAGTCATGCACAAAAATTCCATGCAAAGTATAATATAAAACATTCACAAACCTATTAATATATTTCATAAGCACTCAGGTACCACAGACCCATACGACTGATTTTTTTCCCAAAGCAATGTTTACTTGGATACACTTGTGTGCAGTCTCTTTATGTAATAAACACAGGTTTGGGGAGTCAGGAAGGAAAGACAAAAGTGGAACCCCCTGATTGAGAATGGGGAAAAAGCCATAGCAAATGAGTTGTTACAGGTGTTCGTAGGGTGGTGTTTATTCCAAACCTGAAGAAAGTCGGTATCCATCAAGCTTCCCGAGGAATCCAAAGACCTTCAAATCCATCGAAACTGTGCTCTTAGCATCCCAGTGGCACTGGCCAGTGTTCCAGCTCCCTCCTGGATAAACGCAAATATCATGGAAGTTGCTTGTTCTAGACCAGGGGTCGGCAAACCGTGGCTTACGAGCCACATGTGGCTGTTTTGGTACGTCCCGTCTCAAAAGTTTGCCGACCACTGTTCTAGACCCTAAGCTAGGTGTGTGTGTGTGTCTTCTTTTAGAGAAAACATTACGTGAGAAGAAAGAGGCCAAGGCAAAATGTAATCGTCTCCATTTAAAATGTTCCCTTTAGGGGCTGGCTTGGAGTGGGAGGCCTCAGCCTGTCTCATGTCCGGGCTTATATACCTGCACACAGATGGATAGATGCAGAAGCAATTATAGGTATGTGTGGGGGGCAGGCACTGTCCGCTGATAAAGTGTGGAGTCGCTGACACCCCAGCAGTAGCAAGCACACCAAGAACCCCAAACTTCTTTTCTGAATACCATCTCCAATAAAAGGAATCACACTTCCTTGAAAAGATGACTGATTCTAGGGCTGAGGCAAGAAAAACACAAGCTGAGCCTGGAGTAAATAAATGCCTCCCCTCCACAATAGGTTGCATGTCTGAAAGTCTCAGGAGCTCACCTAAGTGTGTCCCCAATGGCCCAAGATGGAAAAAGTTGGCTCTCAAAAGAAGTAACCATTGTATTATGTTATAACCCTAAGCATAAATATAATATCCAAAAATCCATACTAATATACATAAGTGACTAAAATAATACATAAATGGGGGAGAATGAAAAAAATATTTCTGATAGAAAAATTCTAATGAATAGATAGAGAAGGAATGGGGGAAATAAAAATTTACCGTTATAACAGCAGAGTAATAATTGCGGCAGATAAAATTCACTGGAGGATATTCAAATTAGAAAGAGGGGTTTCAAGAAGAGGACATTTGTGTATTCTCAGATTATCTCCTCCAACATGCTTATTAATTACTGTTGATTTAACACAATTCCACAGATTATCTGATTCTTCTTCTTTTTTTGAGTGTGGGCAGAACTTAGTGATTTGCTGCTACCTTGTAAAGCATGGAAAAGAAAAAGAGTAACTTTTCAGTGGAGAATTCTGGAAGACTCCACCCTGCCAGGGAGAAGGACACCTCTCCTCTGTGATAATCTTCCCCCAAATCTGTATTGTCAGGCTAATCACGAGGAAACATGAGCATTTGTTAGGTTTTTTTCTTCCACAAAAACACACGGGGATTTTTCTCAGCTCTTCACTGTGAAAACCTAGGGCGCTCCCAGACGTGAACCCCACCATAGTGTGGGGATCATTCTCAGTCTGGGTCCACAGAAGCTCTTCACTCTCAAGCCACTCGATGCTCAGTTTCCAGCGATTCATCAAAACGACCACTGAAGGGTCCCTTCTCATCCATAGATCCAGCAGCTACTTCCCAGGTGGGCTGATCTTGGCTGTGACTCTGCATCTGTCTTGGGAGGTTTCCAGGTAATTATTTGCCCGGTGACCTCAATTCTTTGATGGATCTAAGGAAAGTCATTGATCCTCAGTTGGTCTGGCTTTTTCTTGTATGGATGAAGTGATGACATGCCAGAGGTGAACGCAAGAGAGGCATCCCCCAGGTTAATCCATGGCCATCTTGAAGTGCCTGGTGGGGGACCCGGGAACATGTGGGGATACTCAGCATCACCGAGGGGTGAGGGTGCAGGTTCAGACTGTCGGCACCATGAGACAGACAATTCGCTTCTTACTTACCCTTCGGGGATGGCCGAACCCATGCCTGAGGTTTCAACATGCACACAAGGCCTTAAAGACAGCACCCTAGTGCTCAGGAGAAGGCGGGCCCGTGCCCAGGGCTAAGAGGGATATGGTTGACACCTGGAGTAACTACTGTCAAAGGCAGAACAAGCTTAGGGGGGAGGGAGTGACCAAGATTATTAAATATTACAGAGAAATCAAGCGATTCAGGCTCAGAAAGCTGTCCTTGGTTTTGAATAAACCTTTTAAACTCAATTAGTAGTTCCACTTTATCAAAATACCCAATATGATAAATACGTTCATTTTGACAAATGATGAGGAATAACAGCAAGGAAACCTCCTAAACTTTAGGAAAGTGATGCTGAAGCCAAATTAGACTGGGTAATAACTCATTTTATAATGCAAATCCGACAAGGCAGTGAAGTACAACCAAAGACCTGTACAGTGGAGACAGAGACACACCAGCCAATGGCAGGTATTCCAAGAGGATTTATCAATACACTGACACAATGCACATATATATATCTGTATTATATAAATTATAATATGTAATATAATATATATTATATATAATAGTATATATATGTATATACACATGTACATGTATATATGGATAGAAAATAGAAATAAAACTTCAATTTGAATACAAACATGGATTAACACATTTTCGGAGAAGACATGCAAAGGCAAAACTGAATGAAAGATGGAACGTGAAAGGGGTTTTCCTGGAAGTCAGAGCACATACAGACCGATTTCTCCTTTCTCTTCAGACATTTGCAGGGGTCGTGAGGTCACAAGTGCTCCTGTCCTAACTGCCTTCCTTAAGTCCCTATTTTGAGGAATGCCCAAAGGAAGGTCAGGAAGTGCACTTTGGGTCCCTTCATGAGCAATTTACTCTCATGAGATCGTCCTTGGATTTTTAACAAAAAAAAAAAGGTCAAGCTATCACCAAACTGGAAGCAACTGAAAATCAAGTGCCAAGATTTCCACTGAACAAGAAAGCAATCTGAGTGTCTCCTCCAAATTATGAGAGGTTGATGTGCCTGACGTAGATTCAACATGGATTCAGAAGTCTCCCTGCTTTAAAATGAATCTGGTGACAGCTCTATCAGTTATAAAATCACAAAATTATTGAGCAGAGCACCCGGCATGTGTGTTTGAAAGTACACATACATACAAATATCTTATTTTTGTGTGTGTGCTTTCAAACATGCTTGCCCAGTGCGACATACAGCAGCATTTTAGCATTATACTCCTTAAACTGACCAACTAAACTAGAAATTTACTGGCACCTAAATGCCACTGGTGCAGGTTTGTGGCCAAATCATAGTTTATGTTTTTCTAGTGGGTTTAAATAATGCAAATATGACCTCTTAGTGCTGGGACCATGTCTGATCATGTGATGAAATCAGTGAGTCAGTGTGAAATCATTTTGTTTTCTGCTAATCCCCCAAATATTAATGCACAGGTCCAATGAGACAGATTGAGACTTCCACCGTTCCGGTTCCAGAGTCTAAAAAGATAAGAAACTACAAATAGTTTGCGTGTCCTATTACAAACAATAAGACTGAAATGTTCCTGAGAATTTTATTTCCCTTGTGCTTCAGCACAATTCTGTCTGTTGTCTCAGGAAATAGTGACTTGTTCATAAAGCCATCACTCTGTTGGGGTTTGTGTGACCTCCAGGGCAGAGTTCAGACTTCTGTGAACTAACTAAAGACATGGCTTCCCCACTGTCACTCAACAATTGCAGGACGCGTTTCCCCCCAGAGACCTGAACAAGGAACAAGCCCCTCCTCGCCTGCAGAGTGTCTGTTCCAAACAGTGGAGAGAAGGCAGGGTAATTTAATAACCTCAAATAAAATGGAATTTAGACAAATTCATGACTCACAATTTCAGAACGTAGCTGTGTCTGCCTCTAGTTGTCCAGGTTATATTATCATAAGCATGTTTAAAATTATGCTCTACTCTCCCATTTTCTAGAGAAAGGAAGCTACCTTAACTGTGGCTCCAAGTAAATTGTGTGCTTACCCCTTCAAGCCATCTGGAAGACGGAAGCCTGCCTGTGTCACAGAAGATCACATTGGAGAGAGCAAAATGTTACCTAAGCAACTAGGCTTTACAAGATGGAGGATTTAGTGTCGAGATAGCTAGCCTCAGGACATGGCGAGGGAGCTATTAAAATCAGCTCAGGGTTATCAGGGAGATTCTGAAGAGGGTGCATTGTCCAAAAGGAGGGCTGAAGGCAGGTGGGTTTTCCTCCTGCCTGGTGGCAGCAATTACTGAACGGCAGCCTAGAGCAAGCCAGGGGCATGCATCAAAGCCACAGCCACTCACTTCCTGAAACAAGTTGTAATGTCTGTTTATCATAGAGTTAAATTCCCCAATGAAGGGAACAAAGGCAAGTATCAAAATAGAGCAAATTTTTTTGACACTAGGAAGTGAAGCAAGGGACCAACCTCTTCTCAATCCCATCTTTGTTAAAATAAACTCTCGCCTTAGCAGCTCATTCCAGATGTCAGTCAAACCTACACATTAGCACCAAAAAGTGCACCCTGACTAAAGCCACAGGAGAAACAGAGGAGGACATAATGGGAGAAGCAGTTCCAGGTGACTTTCCTGTTAGAACAGCAAGGAAAACATTTGGGAAAGTAGAATCAATCTGTGGGCTTAACTGGTGTTTTGTTTTGTTTGTTTTAGCTTTTTAATTAGGAGACTCTGATATCTGCATGTGTACATGAGAAAATGCTGGGTTTTGTCTAAAAGCTAATAGCTATTTATCAAAGAGTGTGGGTTACTCCTCATTCTTTCTTAAAATTAAATGTATTGAGGTAACACTGGTTAATAACATTATATAAATTTCAGGTGTGAAACATTATAATTGAATATTTGTATAACCTATGACATGTTCACCCCCAAAACTCTAGTTTCCTTCAGTGACCATATATTTTTCTCTCTTTACCCAATTCACCCTCCCTCCAACCCCTCCCCCACTGGTAACCATCATTCTCTTGTCTGTGTCTATGAGTTTCTGTTTGTTTTGTTTTGCTACTGGTAATCATCGTCCTAATATCTGTATTTAAGAGTTTGTTTTGCTTTGTTTTGTTAGTTTTTTGTTTTATATTTCATATATGAGTGAAATCATATGGATTTGTCCTTTCTATCCAACTTATTTCACTTAGCATAATACCCTCAAAATCCATCCATGTTGTACCAAATGACAATCTTTCATCTTCTTATGGCTGAGTAGTATTCCACTGTATGTGTGTCCCACATCTTCTTTATCTATTCATTCACTGATGGACACTTAGATTGTTTCTGTATCTTGATTATTTTTGGTAATGATTGATGAAAACACAAATCACTGAATGGAAGAACAAGATAAAAATTGTAAAGAATAATTTTAAAGATGCAACAGCTTGACTAAATAACTGTTAAATACTAACCACACTCAAAGAATTCTGTCCTTCCAAAGATAAGCTAGTAGCCTCCACATGGGACTTGTGGCTTAGGCCTCCCGGATGCATCTATTGCTTTTATGCAGGACGGAGAGCACAGGTTGTAATAATACGCCTGCCAAATCAGGACTCAGCCTTCAGAAGTGTTTAGACAGCACTTCTTGGTGTTAAAAGTTTGCTCTCTCAATAATATCGAGAAGAACAGTTATACTTGACAGCAGCCTTGCTACCAAGTGCATCTAATAATGTTAACAGAGAAAGGAGACCCTACCGTTTCCATGTTTTCTTTTTAAGTAAAATCATTAGTCTTTTTCTCAATAATACTACTTGGCCATGACTTGGTGTTAGAAGCCTATCATTGATTAATAAAATTAACAGCTAGAGAGGGCGTTTGAGATTGATTATATTTCTAAAGAGAAAAACATCTACCAGAGTAATTGGTCTTCAACCAAAGTATTTAGCAAATATTTTATTATGTTCAAGTAAAGTTCTCATTTTAAAGGAGTTTAAATCTTGTAGAGTGGATTTTCTTTGGTTGGAAATTTTTTAATTGGTGTGCAAACAATCTTTACTCATACTTTTTGAAAAAATAATAATTGGAGAGTGCCCAAGGACCATCATTAAATATTAAAAGGTGAAGGGAGCCATATGGTCACCTCTGAGGGATTTCAAGATCTTGATGGCACTCCATCTGCATCAGTAACAATTTAGTCATTACATCAAGGACATAGAGAAATGCAGAAGTGGACTTGTGAGGGAGGAAGCTCATGTCTGATGTGGCACAATGCCATGCACCCTGTGCTCAGGTCGCCTTCTCTCAGCTCAGTGCCCTTGGGCCCAGCGATGCCTGAGAGACATATTGTTACTGCAAGTCAGAAATCTATTCAGTGACTTCTTTGTTTTTAAAGAGAGTCTCTATTTGTAAAATTATGTAATCTAATTTGAGAGGCAAACATTAAGAAAGTGTTTGCTCCTTAAAGGCATGGTACCTCCTATCTCACCATCATACAGCAGCTGCACAAAGCTTTCACTTGAATGTTGAGATGGAAAGGTGTTCAGAGCTTACCTGGGTTTTATTATCACTGTTAAACTAAATTTCCAAATAGCTATCCTCTGAGTTAAGGGGATTGCGCATCCGGGATGTTTGCTGTTTCTGTCTGCTTCTTCTCTGCATCCATGCTCCTGTAGCCTACTCCTTAATTCAGCAGAGGGCCTCCCCGAATTGTACAGGTGAAATGCACCTGAAGCTCACACCTTCAATCAGGTGAGCCTCATGAGTGGTGATAATAATTATTATACTTCTTAGGAATCTCAACACTGTGTATGCCTATCTCCCCTAGACCTCTATTTTTCTAATCATCTATCCCTTTTACTCTCAAATGTGCTATGGAGTAACTCAGCACTCCTCACTTTGTGAACTAAGCGTCCTGGCTCAGGGGGTCCGACAACTTGCCTCACATCACAGAGCTAGTAAGTGGCAAGTCATAAATCGAAACCCACAACTATTTAGCTCCAAAAGCTGAGTTCTCTCTCTCTCTCTCTCTCTCTCTCTCTCTCTCTCTCTCTCTCTCTCTCTCTCTCTCTCTCATCATTGGAGATATAATGATGCATGGGTAGAAATCATTACAATTATTTTTTTATTTATTTAGGGTCTTCAAATCATGGCACTAGGTAATTCACAAAATATTTCATAAGCATCAATACCTTAAAATTTATTTTTAGATTTAACATATAAATGTGTCCTGTTAACAATTAATTGGGAGGATGAGCAATCATCTCCATCAATCTAAAAGTCATGACGGATTTTGTCTGTTTTTCAAAGGTCACTTATTTATGTAAAGAACAAAGGTCAATCAATGATATATTGCCCATTTTGTTCAATAACCTTTTGCCATCTTTCAGTAAGCTTCACAATTCCTTGTTCATAGAAGGACCTGACTTCATTTGCGAAAAACTGAACAAGGTGCTGATTTACAACCTCATCTGAATTGAATGTTATACCATGCAAGGAGTTTTGAAGAGAGTGAAACAAGTGGAAGTCTGACGGCACAAGGTCAGGCGAGTATGGTGGGTGTGGCAACACATCCCATCCAAGCTCCAATAATTTTTGACGGGTGATCAAACTTGTGTGTGGTCTCGCCTTGTCACGATGGAACACAACTCCTTTACAATTAACAAGCTCTGGACGTTTCTGGATGATGGATTTGTTCAAACTGTCCAATTGCCGGCAGTACACATTTGAATTGATTGTTTGGTTCCTTGGTAGGAACTCAAAAACGCGACATCTTTAAAATCCCACCACACTGAGAGCATAAACTTCCTTTGACGAACGTCTACTTTCGATGTTGTTTGACACGAATCATCATGTCGGGACCAAGACTGTTTGCACACCACACTGTTGTAAACAATCCGCTTCTCATCACCAGTTATCAGTCAATTCAAAAAAGGGTCGTTTTCCTCACATTTAATGAGCATATTGCAGATGTTTATACGTGCCGTCAAATGAACTTCTTTGAGTTCATGCAGAACCCAAATATTGAGCTTGCTTACATATCCCAGCATCTTCAGGTAGTTGTGAATGCTTGAATGATGGATGTTCAATGTTTCTGCAATCTCTTGTGTTGTGTAACATTGGTTTGACTCAATCAATGCCTTTATTTTGTTGTCATCAACCTCGGTGGGCCTTCTGACCTAAGAGTGTCATTGAGATCAAAATCACCAGCACGGAATTTCGTGAACTATTCTTGGCACTGACATTCTTGTAGGGCATTGTCACCATATACTTTATCCAACTTTCCACAAGCTTGACGCACGTTTTTCCCTTTATGGAAGTAAAACAGTAAACTATGGCAAACATGCACAGTGTGGTCTTCCATCTTCAACTTGTTATAAAATCTCCAAAACTCAACCAAATTGCTCTTTTTTTTTTTTAGAATGAAGCAGAACTGTCAGCTGTCAAATGACATAGCAATAACATAGATGCGAATGACTCTAGTACTTCCAAAAGTGAAGTAGTGCCATCTGTTGCAAACATGCGTCATGACTTTTCTGACAACCCAATACCTTAAATTACTATGAATTGTTACAACTTCTATTCATTCTGATTCTTGTGTGTTTTCAATTATACATATAATTTAAATGTATAAGTTGCATGCGTTGGAATTCTTCAAAATAAAAAAGACATGTTAGATTAGGTATGAACTTTTAAAAACACTGGAGTTTTCCACCATTGATAAGCAAGTCCTATTAATATGACCTTGAACTTGAAAGGGCCACTTAGCTCTCAGAACAGTAACTATGGGAATTTAGAGTTGACAGGGCCCCAAGCGAATGGATGTCCCAGAGTCGACCACAGCTCAGCCAGTCCAGAGTAGATACTAGAGCCATGTCCCCAGGCTCCTAGCAGACACCCCTCTGCTGCGTCTCATCCCATGCTTCCTGGTAATAACAGCAACTCCTTTCTTTCACTTTCTATTGAATGAGGCCTTAGAGTGAACAAATACTTGGACACATAAATTAAAAAAATTTCCTTCAGCGTAAAACATTTTCTTGTTTAAATCAGTTTATCCAGGATTTACGTATCATTTATCTTTGTTTACAAATAATGTCACGATGTTGGAGTACACAGGTAACAAGTGCACTCACTTTGAAAATTAAATAATAATAATAATGATAATAATAATAATAATAATAATAATAATAATAATAATAATTCTAAGGAAACTCAACATGTTATGGTGGATTTGAGTCCAAACAGGTCTCAGGAAAATGCAGTGCCTTTTTCTACTTTCTTATCTACTTTCTCCCCTTATCTACTTTCTTTCTTAGAATTAAAAATGCATTTTTTTAAACCTATATTTCTATATGACTACTTTTAGCCAACAGACTTGTTTATAGTACTAGATAAAAGCTAAAAATATAGATTAAAAATGAAACAAAAATATATCAGCAATGTTTACATATTAATTTGAATGCATGAAAACACATTTTTCAGAGTGTATTTGTGGATTCAGCTAATTCTTGTGTTTTTGTTGTTGATGTTTGCTAAATCTAAACAATAATTATATTAGGTGAACTGAAGAGATTATAACTCAGCAGGGAGCTAATAATAGTCAATGAATCTGCATTTTGAAATCACAACTTCTCTCAGGCTCAAGTAAATTACATAGTTTAGTAGTCCAGTCCCTACACCCCCCGGCAGTGCTCTTCCCCACAGGCAAGGATGTCTCAGAGCCATAGGATGTGTCAAGGCAGGGGCCATACCCTTTTCTAGAACCAATACCATGGGCTTCCCTTCGTTTCACTTCTCAACAGTTTCATCAACGGCATACAGTTGTTCGTAGTATTCCATTACTATCCTTTTGACCTCTATAAGGTCTGTAATGATGTCTCCTCTTTCATTCCTGACTTTGTAACTTGAATGTTCTCTACTTTTTGTCTCTGTCAGTCTAGTAAATATATGTCCACATTCTTGATATTTTCAAAGAACTAACTTTTGGTTTTCATTATTTTCTCCCTTATTTTTCTACTCTTTATTTTACTTCTGCTCTCATCTTTATTATTTCCTTATTTCTGCTTGCATTGGGTTTCATTTACTCTGTTTACTTTCTTAAGGTAGACATTTAGGTTATTTATTTTTATTTTTTTAATATTGGGATTTATAGCTATAGGTTTCCTTCTGGACACTGCTTTAGGCTATAGTCCATAAATTTTAGTGTGCTGTGCTTTTGTTTTTATTCCTTTCAAAGAATCTTTTAATTAGAATCTTGTATTTTGAAACAGAACCTAAGAAATACGAATTTCTTTAGATCTCACTAAGTAGAAAACACATTTGTCATATAATTCTGGGAGCAAGTCTGTTCATCAATTTATTACTTGCCATCTAAAAACTATTTTTAAACTATTTTAAAAACTAGACTCCAAATTTAAGGAATTATAATCAAGATTGCTACATTAGTCAGACATTATTTTTACAGTTTCTTGAGGATCTCTTGGTCTCAGTGCATGCATATTGATTATGTTTACACTAAATGTACATGCAGTCGTATATTTGTATTGTCATTTAAAAAACACTCCTTTACATTTGGGGAAGTTCTAAAACTTCTGGAAAATCTGAAGGGAACTTCTTGGGAAAGAACTAGAGAGCATGCTTTCTTACTATAAAGTTTAATCCATACATCTGTGTTTGTTCGGATGGAACTGCAGCAGCATTTTTTATTAAATATAGCTTAACAAACTGTGGAGATACACCTACCACAAATTCATCTTTAAAACACATAATTGCCTTCTTCATGTACTACATGATTTTTCTATGTTATTCTGAGTACACAATAAAGAGTGATACAAATTCCAGCTTTTATCTCCAGGAAGGCCCAGCCAGCTCTTTGACAAAGGAAAGTTTGCACAGTGACAAAGTTTATAGAAAGTCTGTCAACAATGAAGGATGACTTTCAGAGGTCACAGGTGTGACTGCATTAACGAAGAGGTAAGGGGGATTTATAGCACAAAATACACACGTTTTTAATAAAGAGGAAATATCTCAAATCAGTAACCTAACCTTCCATCGTAAACATATGTGAAAAGAAGAGCAAGCTAAACTCAAAGCAACAGAAGGAAAGACACGATGATGGTTACAGTAGAAATACATGAAATAGAGGTTAGAAAAGAAATAGAAAAATCAAGGAAACTTCAAGTTGATTGATTCTTTGAAAGAATGAACTTGTATCATTGAGCAATCAGCCTCTCCTTAACTGCTTTCCTTTAAGATCTCCCATTGTTATCAAAAATGTCCTTAGGCATGGAGTTCTCCCTGCTCCTTTACAAATAGCAGTCTCTTCAAGAACTGTAGAGCTTCTAAATCTTTTTTTTTTCTGTTTTTTTTTTTTTAGCTGAGCCATCCTGCCACCTGTTGGCAGCTCAGCGGCAGCTCAGCTCAGGCTTGGAATTGAACCAGCAACCCTGTTGCTCAGAGCTCGCACTCTTGAGCAAGCTCTTAACTGAGCCACTCAGCCAGCCCTAGCTTATAATTCTTAAGGCTTGCCTTTCTCACCTGCAGAACCATTGCACTAGAGCTGGAGCAAGGACCACTCTGCTCTAGAAAGAGGGTGCTGGGGGAGGGTGATGGTATTCTCTGTTTTTCTTTCCATTGACTGTCCTGGTGTGGAACTTCTACTGTAAGAGAAAGTGGAGACAGGGACAAGTAGAACCAGTAATCCCAGCCGGCCGTGAATGGGGGCTAGTTAAAGAAAAGAGCCCCAGAAATCTTAGCCATAGCTGGAATCAAACTTCTGCAATGCAGCTCTAGGAGAGATGAGAAACTACAAAGCCTGCCCCCTGCTGGGGCAAAATGGTAGCCCTTGACCTGTAGTCACAGAGAGAGAAAACTCCACTTCTGGCAGGCATCCTCCTGCAGAATAGCTCCCACAGAAGTCTCCATGAGACGGAAGATGGGAACAAAAGAGGGGGCAGGGAGTGGTTATTGCTCAAGTGCCACAGATGGTTGCTGTTCTTACTGAGATTTAGTAAATTTTTTTTGAATGAATGGTTCCTCATTTGCTCTATGCACTTAGGATGATTTCTAAAGACTTTAAATAACTTACTTTTATAATTTCTTCCAGATAAATAGTTGTCTGTGGCAAAGAAAGTTCACTGTGCTCCGCCCTCTACCATTCTGGGAGTCAGTGTCACTACTGCCTTTTAAAGCAATGATTAATCAGTGGGCTCTTGGAGTTGGGTTGCTGAAGGGCACGTTGACATTGGTCTCTCAAGTTATGAAAAAACAAAAAAGACCAGGAATGATTTCCTTTAGAAGCAGGAGTGTAGTAGGATGATTCAAAGAATAGCTTTAAGTTCAATTTACTTCCCTGAGAGTTTCTGAGTCCTGAATTAGGACTATGTGCTTGACAAGATGAAGTTTGTTGAATTACCCAAATATGTCCAACTCTAGGAAATTTCCTTTTTCCAATTTGATATTGAACAGAATATCACCATTTCTCTTTCCCAGCACACTTCTCTGCAAAGTTGACACTGGAGGAAAAAACACCAGTCTGCATAAGGAATCTAGGCACCAACAATTGTTACCCAAGAGTTTTACTCTGGGAAGGTTTTTGTGTGTGTGCTGCATCATGAAAGCTGTGTGTTAGATGGAGTAGTGGGGGGTAGGGGGAGGTGGGGGTGGGGAATGAAATCTCTGAAATAAACATGTCTTCTGAAAATGGGAGGTCAAGACGAGTTCACTCAAGGTCACCACGAGGGACAAATGGCTGTGGTTGTGATGACTGCGGACTCAGCACTCAGCTGTCTGATCAACAGTGAGCTGGGGGAACCAGTACTGAGCACATCGAGCACATCGTAAGAGTGCTGCTGGGCTCAGGGGCTTCCCCTGCAGAGCAGTGTGGCGGCACAGACCCGTGTCCAGTGTCCCCTGTGGGAGCTTCCACAGCAGCACAAAGGTGGTGGTGGGCGGAGCAAATGGCATTCTCTGGTCACTGCCATGTAGACAAAACTGCCTCCCACCACCTCCGCTTTGATCCAGGTAATCTGCACAATTCTTAGATAATTCAAATTGAAGGGCAGGATCAGGTAATTCAGTGAGACACTGACCTCTTTCCAGTAGGGCACAAAGGGACACTGACCATGGAAATACAGAGACAAGAAAATGAGCAGCCACACCGCACAGGTAGTCCTAGGATATACTACAATTCACGTGGGTTATCCACACAAAGATATGAAATACCCACTAATTTCATCCTCCTAGATATGTGCATAAACATTACCTTTAAAATATATAATTATTTCCTGCTCACTATGGATAATGGCCTGGGGTATGTCGCCTACGACAGTAAACAATGAAATTTGCCAGAGCTGGGCATCTTCAGAGTTGGGCATCCTCAGGTAAATTGTGAACTTAACTTTGCTAATAACACAAGTCCTAATAGGGGACTCATACCATTTCTGGGAGGAAAATGAATCTTAAAAATATTCCTTGATTATTGAAGCAATTCAATGAAGAAATGGTTGACCTCCATAGAACTTAAATTTGCCATCACTTTTTAAAATTAAATTATATTATCTTGAGATCACTGTAGAATTACATGCAGTTGTAAGAAATAATACAGAGGAATCATGTATACCTTTGACTGAGTTACTCAAAGGTAATGTCTGGCAAAGCTGGGGTACAGTATAACCAGGATACTGACATTACACACGCTAGAGAAGAGTTTCCCATTGGCACAAGAACCCCTCATGGTGTCCTTTCATTGCCACACTCAGTTCTCTCTCATCCCATCCTCCTCACTAACCCTTGGCAATTAGTAAACAGTCCTCTGGTCTCTATACCTGTAATCCCATCAATTCAAGAATGTTATATAAATGCAACCATACAGCAGATAACCTCCGATTGTTTTTTGTTATGTTTTGTTTTGTTTGTTGTTCGCATTTTTCCAGTGAATACAACCTAAGGTTTATCCAAGTGAGTTATTGAGTGGATCAGTGGTTTGTTTGTTCATTTACTTATTTATTTTTTCCCAGTAGTGTTCTCTGGGATGGCTATACCGCAGCTTATTTAACAGTCACCTCGTGAAGGGCTTCTGAGTCGTTTACAAATAAATCTGCCATTACAATGTGTGTATAGGTTTTGTGTGTCCACATGCTTTTGTTTTTGTGGGATAAAGGCTAAGAGTGCAATTGCTGGGTTACATGGCAATTTCATGTGTAGTATTTTTAAGAAACTGCCAAACTCTTTTCCAAAGCCTCTGTGCCCGCGTGCATTCCCACCGACACCTGAGTGATTACATTTCTTGCTAAACACTTCTTTATTTTGTGTTGCCATCTTTTTGAAATCTTACTTATTCTATTCTGAGAGCCATGCAGTGACGCTGGTGTGACCTGAATTGTGTACCTCCCAATGCCTATGAATGTGATCTCATTTGGTTTCACAGGGATAATTGAGTTAAGATGAGGTCATTAGGGCAGGCCCTAATCTAATAGAATTGATATCTTTATAAAAAGAGGAAATTTGGACACAGAAACAGACATACACAGAGGGAAGGTGATGTGAAGACACAGAAAGAAAACAGCCATCTACAAGTCAAGGAGAGAGGACTCAGAAGAAACCGACCCTGCCAATACCTTGATCTCAGATTTCTGGCCTTCCAGACTGTGGGGAAGTAAACTTCTGCCTTGTACGCTGCTCAATTTGTGGTACTTTGTTATGGTAGCTCTAGAAAATGACTGCAGACACTCAGAGACAACACTGAGCCCTCAGTTCAGGACAAACAGTTGCTGAACGTATTTGAGCCTTTTTCGTCCGGGATGGACATAAGGTCCCTGAGGTCACCCCAAGGATGGAACCGATCTCCCAAAGGTTCAGCTAATGGATGTTTTGCTAAGTGAAAGGTCATGTATTATTAGATAAACATTTTCACAGCAATCACATTTTCCAAGTAGACTAGTCATGCCACATTGCAGCAAAATTAATAGATTTGTAAATACCAACTTAGAACTGGAAATAAGTAAGTCTGCCCCCAACAATAGTATCTCTGACTTAAATGAGGACATATGCTTTTACTCTTCAGCCAGAGCTCAAAGGATTTGGCCAGCG
The DNA here is from genome assembly GCF_001890085.2 of Hipposideros armiger. NCBI lineage: Eukaryota > Metazoa > Chordata > Mammalia > Chiroptera > Hipposideridae > Hipposideros > Hipposideros armiger. Next base: position 1,155,247 of record NW_017731543.1, on the reverse strand, counting down.
GTCATTTCACATTCGCTTCCTTGAATGTGCCCCATATTTCATGATGTCTTCCTGGGGGTTTGCTTTCCTTCCTCCATAATGAACTACGCTGGCTTGATTTCTAGCAATATCTTTAAGTAGGTCATTAAGAAAAGCATTCATAGGAAGCAGAGGTCAACTCCCGGTCTTTCCCCTTCCAGTTAAATTAGAAAGAGGAACAGTTCTGAAATTTATCTACTGTGTTGTGACATTTTCCTTAAGATATTCAGTACACTTTTCAAAATTACAGTTACCAATGCAAACATAATCTATTATGTCCTGAGTACACTTGACATTTTAGAATTATACTTTGGTTACTTAATTTTCTTATTTTATGTTTTGAAATGAAGCAATACATTAAAAAAATACACAAAAAAACCCTAAAGTGTCTTTTTTTTCCTTCATGATAATCAGTGAGTTAGGCTAAAATTTTGGGGACCCACACATGCTTTCTTCATCTGGGAAAGTTTTATGCAGATTTGGATTTTGTGACCTGAGGTATTATGCCACCATGAAGTTATTGTTGAAATTCTTATTATGAACACTTTCTTTCAAGTTTTCCTTCTTTTGTAATGATTAAGCACACAACTCTTTAATGAACAGCTCTAAGCAGTCAGTGGACCATCAAGAAACGTGTATACTGACTGAGCCCCCATTGGTGAGACGAGGTACCAAATTGTTTCAACCCACATTTCTCCATCTTTCTTTGCAGAGGAATGTTATCAAGAGTGATTTGGAAATGGTGCAATATTTATTATTCAGCTATTTCTTTAGCAAATTTATATTCAATTAATAAAGACCACTGCTAAGTTAACAGTTACAAATGGAATTGGCTTTGGATAGTCTGAGGACATAGAGCAGGAAGAAATTTGTAGCTAAGCCTAGAATTTGTTTTTCTAGCCATGTCTCTGTCTTCCACAGAAGTTGAACTCATGCGGTAATAAAGTGTTCAGTATGATCAATAGGCTTGATCATTTATACCAGGTAAATGGCAAACAGCAGGGACCCAGTAGGTGACACTGCTTGGGTGCATTCAAGTGCAAAGGGCAGCAAAGGAGGTGGTGAAGTGGGCACCAAAGATGACAACAGGGGGAATCACAGAACTCTCAGGGGTGGAGGCGACACCAGTTATGTTAATGAAGCTTGTTAGAATAAGAATGAACAAGGGATCTATCATATTTTAGAGAAGGGTGCTGCTAGTCCAGGAGGGATGAAAACACAGATACATTAAATAAAGGTTTAACACTCTGTTAATAGTTAGACAATAAAAATGGGTTGTTTAGAAAAGCTACTTAAACGTCTACATACTAATTTAAATGATTGTGTGATATCTTCAGGACATTCTTTATAAGAGTATTAAATAAGTCATCTATCACAATTATCTATCTATCTATCTGTCATCTATCTATCTATCTATCTATCTATCTATCTATCTATCTATCTATCTATCTATCTATCTGTTTTAGTCACTTCACAAAAGCCAGATGGACTCCTCAACGTAAGTGGCTTAGATGTTGAAATGGAAAATTCCATACTTATACCAAGAGGGTATAGTTTTGTTATTCACATAATGAGGCTTTCTGGGGGAATATGTCAGGACAGGCTCCCAAGCTGGTCCAAAAAATGGCTTGAGAGGACCGGGTGAGAAGCTGGTATGGCTTCACGTGTGGTTAGGGAATGGGGCCAGATGGAGACTTCCTGCTTGAGAGTCTGTCTTGATTGTATGGTTTGAACGTCCCACTCATACGAACGGCAGGGCTCCCCCACCCCCACCCCCACCCCCGAGCTTTTTATTGAGTTGGCCAGAGTGAGGCAGGAGGGCAAGAGCAGGGTGAAGATGAACGGCTGTCAGCAGTCAAATATCAAACATGGAGACAAACTCTTCATTACAATCTGTTAGTGATGTTCAAGTGAATCGTAATTGACTTTCCACAAATTTTCAAGAGTCTTGTCATATTTCTTGAACTAACTAACAATGTTCCACAGTTATTAAACCACAGTTGGAAGTCCTTGCCCTGAAAACCTCTATAATTTGGATTAGAGGTTTCCAATGGAAACCAAAGACTTGAAAAGTCAGCCTGTCCCATGTCAGACCCAGTTTCAGGCACAGTCATCAGGAAGCTGCAATAAGCAGAGGATATATGCCTGTGTTCTTAGAAAACCTTTAAGACTGAGAAAGAAACAGAATAAATAAAATTTAGTTAAACTAGATAAACTCCAAATACCCTGCTTTGTTTTGTCAAAATAGTCACTACATAACTCATTGGAGGAAGATGAGAGCATTCTACAATGTGATAACACTGGGTTTTATACTAATGGGGAAAGTACACTAGAAGATACGCAGAATTTTCACCTTTTCATCTTTTTTTAGAGCCCATAGAGAAAACTATACAAACAAAGTATTTCAAGCAATGATGACAGAATTATAAACAGCACAGTAGACAGATTAGAAACAAAGCAAACACAGCCCAACAGCTAATCGAACTTCCAAATAGCAATAGCAATATTTCCTTATAACAAAGTTCTTGATTGGAAGGTAGGTAGATCTTTAAAAAAATTCAATAACCCTAGCTCTTTCTGAAATGCTACTATTTATGGTAATATTCAGAGCAGAAACATATACATCTAAAGGCATAATATATAAATGTTAGAAAATATATGTTGGAAAAAATATTCTAAATGCTAATTAGATATGGTTCATGTATTTTAAAAACAAATATTTAATCATAAAACTAATATTTTACTTGAGTAAAAAGAATAGTATATTGTGGACTCAAATTTACAGCCTGTAGCCTCCAAAATATCCCTGTGACTATTCTTGGAGGATATAATGAAAAAGGGTTGGAAGAATCATAATTAAGACAGACAGTAATTGGATTTTAAGTTTCAGTGTCCCAGTTGTATAGTAAATAAAAATGATCAAATTAGCCTTTAAGTATGTTTATTTAATTATCTAGCCACAATGACCTTCAGTAAATTTCAGCCAAAGTGGAACAGTTGTGTGATTCTGAAACACAGAACATCCACCCCTGGTTCTGTGATAATCGAGACGCCGTTCGTTCAATGCCTGGCTCCAAAGCACTACTTCTGGGTATGTTGATCAAATGAGACCATGTGTCAGGGGCTGAGCCTGATTCCAAATCATGGAGTAAACCCAAGGGACACAAGGATGAAGAGCGAACTAACGTGACAACACTGATTTTTCTATTAGTAGCTAAAGTTTAAACTGTGATTTCCTAGATATTTTCTCAGTGAACCCAAAACAATTAGAGTAGGGCTTTTCCTAAACAAATGCAAATATATTCTATGAAAGTATTCTCTACTGCCCTTTTATTTCTAATTTCCAATCATATGGATTTAAGTGCTGATTGATTTATTAGATGTTTGTGCAAGACACAGAAAATCAATGCAAGAGAAATGAATGAAAAATATAAGTGGCCACAAAAAAATCTTATGTGTGTCTAAAGCTCTTCTCTATAGAGAGAAGTTTTCATATGATTTTATCTCAACAGCAAAACTGTTTTTATCCAACTTTCTATAAACTTTGTCCTTAACACAATACTTAATGAAAGAGAAGAAAGTAAAACAGTAAAATTAATTTGAACAAAGAAAACTCTTCAAAGAGTACAAACTATTTAATCTGGTCCCTTTGAAAATGTCAAACAGACTTTTATTTATTTTTTAAAGTAATCACTTTATTTTGAGATAAATGTAGATTCGTATGCACTCCTAAGAAATAATGTGGAGAAATACCATATACTCTTCACCCAGTTTCTTCCAAGGGTAACATCTGCAAAACTATAGTAAATATCACAACCAGAATATGAACATTGATAGTCAAAATATGGAACACTCCAATTATCATGATTGCCCCCCATCCTGTCTTTTTATAGCCACAACCCCTTCTCTCCAAAACACTACATCATCCTTACCCATTATCAACAACTAACTTGTTCTCTTTGTCTATATAATTTTTCTCAGGTCAAGAATGTGATCAAATAGAATCATACAGTAGGTAACCTTTAGGAATTGTCATGTGTTAATTAGCATAAAATCTGAAGATCCGGCCAGCTTGTTGGGGATGTCCTTATAGGTAAGGTGCCATCTCTCTCCTTCTGCTTTCAAGGTTTTTTCTTTGTCTTCAGTTTTCCTGTGTTTAAATATGGTGTGTCTTAGCATGAATTCATTTAGATGAAGTGGCTTCTTAAACCTGTTGGTTTGTGTCTCTTTCCAAATGTGGGTAGTTTTCAGACCTTTTTTTTTTTTTTCAAGGTTTTCATACTAGTTTTGCTCACCTTCTTCCAGAGGGTTCTGATGACACAAATGGCATATCCTTTTTTATTGACCCACTGTCCCCAGAGACATTATTCTATATTTATCAGTCTTTCTTCTCTCTTTGTTCAGACTGGGTATGATAGATCAGTAATGCAATTGTAGAGCTTAAAGAAATTTTATTTGGTGTCTGGATTTTGGACCTGGCATTTGGAGAGAACACACATCCTCTAAAGTTCAAAGTAAATTCATTCTCTCTCTCTCTCTCTCTCTCTCTCTCTATCTCTCTCTCTCTCTCTCTCATTTTTTTTTCTGGGGAAATGTCCATAAAGCTCTTCTGTTTCTAAAATATGACCCTACAGTTCACATCCCTGCATGCAAAGCTCATTTTAGAACCGATGACATCTCCCAGTCTCCATTCTTTAATCACAGTCCCTACATCCCTTTCCATGTCTGTCACCCTTGGCCATGGAGATATTTGTTGAAAATGCACAGGGTATTTAAGATGTGTCACCGCTTCAGGCTAGATGACTGGAGTGTGTGTTGCCAATCATGAGAGAGTTCCATATTTAAGAACAAAGGATCGCCAAGCTTGGAAAGATGTCAGGACGTGATTGTCCAAGGTGGTATGGATGTGAAGCTGAATGGATAACACACACAGATGTGAACACCCCTCAGATAAAGCCAGGCTCACGTCTCCCAGTTTACTGCCACCCTGCTGAAGTCCCTGTGATTCTCTGAATGCATCACTCCGTCTCTTCCCAGCCCCTGCACAGGTGACACCATCATCTTCAATTCCCATTTTTTCATTTTCATGTGCGTAGAAAAGGAATGTGTGAACATTACAAAATAATTCTCTAAGAAAGCCTAATGCCCATGAATAAACACAAAGCAGAGATAACTTTCAGGGGAAATTTCATTGACCAAAAGTGAATAAATTATAAATAGAAAATCCAGATAAAACAACAACCCAAGTACTATTATATTCATTTCCTATTGCCAGTTTAACAAGTCAACACAAGCTTGGTGGCTGAAACCAAGAAAATTTTAACACCTTACATTCCTGGAGACCAGAAGTCTGACATCAATTTGATGGGACAAAAGTCAGGGTGTTGGCAAGACTAGTCCCTTCAGGGACTCTGGAGGGTGGCTTTCCTTGCACTCCTCTTGCTTCCAGGATGCCTGTGTCCCTTGGCTTATGAGCCATTCCTTGCATCACTGCCACCTCTTGCTCCCATCATCCCATCTTTTCTCTTCTCTCGTTAAATCTCCCTCTGCCTCTTTCCTATGAGGACACGTGTGTTACAGTCCAGGTAAATCCCACCATCTCAAGACCCTTAATGAGGACACCACACCTGCCATGTCCGTATAAGGTAATATTCACAGGCTCTGGGGGCTAAGATGTGGGCCTCTCAGGGGGTCATTTTTCAGTCTACCACAACCATTAAAGAAATTGAATCAATGATAAGAACGTTTCCACTCTCCCTTGCCCCACTAACTCTCACCACAAAAAGATATTAGGCCCAGATAGTTTTACAGTCAAAGATGTTTAATGCATCCAAAGAAATCAATAATCCCTGTTTCATTTTTTAAATATTCAAAAATCTAAGAAAAAAATGAAAGCTACCCAACTATTTTAAGGCTACTATAACTTGATCTAAAATCACATATAACAACATAAGAAAGATGATTATAAACTAATCTTGCTTGTGAATATAGATACAAAACATTAATTAAAATGCAAGCAGAGTCAGAACTATTTAAGAAATGTAAATATAGTTAAGCATCAGAAAATATTTCCATGTAACATATTAAATTAGCAGTTTAAAGAAAATTTGCTTTTGGTGATCTTGAAGATTCATAAAACACATTTAATAAAATTCATTGTCCATGTACGATATAAACCGTTAGCAAATTAGAAATAAAATATAAACTCGCAACCTGATATTTACCTTGCCATCTAAATGAAAAAAAAAAAGGCAAAGTTGGGCAGGTGGAGTGGCACGTTGGTTGGGAGTTGGCTTGGGACACCAGCTCAGTGCAGCAGGGCCCTGGTTCAGATCCCACATGAGCACCAGTGATGCTGCACCCTCTACAGCTAAGATGGTGAACAACAGCTCGACCTGGAGCTGGGCTGCCGTGAGTTGCTGGTGACAGCGTAGGCTGCAGTGGGGCTGCAGTGGGCTGCCGAGAGCTACCGTGAGTGGCTGGCAGCCGGTGTGAGCTGCCTAAAGCCGCTGTGAGCGTCCGTCCAGTGACCAGCAGCCGATCTGCCTCACCTGGGAAGAGCGCAATGATAATACCAACATGGGCCAGTGAAGAGATGTCCTGCACAACTAGACTGAAGAACAAAAGGACAGCGACTTGTCTGTTCCCCTCCCCCAATTCACCAACGTTGTTCACCCTCCCCCAGTTCCCCAATAAAATCTTTTTTAAAAAAAGGCAAAGTATATAAAAAAAAATTCATTGACAATAAACACAAATAAGGAATAGACAAAAACAATAAGCTCAATCTTACTAGTAATCAAGGAAGTGCAAATAAAAACGATGAGATACTGACATGTTCTATAGATTAGCAAAAACAATTTAAATACCTAAGAATAGCAAACGTTAACAAAATAATGAAGAAACAGAAAGTGACACACACTGTAAGGGGATGTATATTAATGTAAAACGTTGAGAGCAATTTATCAGTTCAGCAGTGATTGCCATCAAGGCCCCTCCTCCTGGTTCTAGTTGGCTCCATCCTGACCAGGGTGAGCCTTCTTTCATGCCCTTGTCCCCTCAACACCCATCTGCATCTTCCCCCGTCTGTTCCTGAGGCACAGGTGACATTTCAACCAGCCATCGCTTCCTCAAACCCCTGTCCTTATAAGGAAAGGGCCTCCTGCCTCGCCCCCCCCAACCCCCACCCATCTCACAGAGTCCTCCTCTCTCCGGGAAACCCATCTTCTCCGTTTCATATCACCTCCTAGCCTTCCCTTACCTCTTCCACCAGAGAGGAGAAACAGGCTTTGTAGGCGTATATTTCAATTGTTGTTTCTTAGGGGATCAGTGGGATCTCGGCACGTTCAACTAGTGGAATTGGAGCAGGACAAAGGGTCCCGTGATTCCAGCCAGAGATCACCCAGGCTGGGTGGCTTGTAAACAATGGACACTTATTCCTCACGGTTCTGGAGGCTGAGGAGCCCAGAGCAAGGTACCAGGAGGCTCAGCGTCTGGGGCAGATTCCCTTCCTGGCTCCCAGGCCGCCACCCTCCCCCCGTGTCCTCACAGTGGTGGCAGAGGAGGAAGGAAGGAGGTCTCTGGGGTCTTTTTAATAAAAGGGCACAGATTCTACCACAGGGGCGCCACCAGCACTAACGTATCACCTCCCAAAGGCCCACCTCCAAATTCCATCACCTTGGGGGGTAGGCTTCCATGTGTGAACTTGCGGGGGGGTGGCATGCACACACTCGGTCCGTTACTATCCAACTTCCCAGCACAGCCCCGCCACCAGAGGAGCAAAGCTGGAGGCGAGCATCATTTAAAGAAGCAGTGTGCAGGGAGAGGTGGAAAGTGATGTCCCTGGAGCACTGGCATTATGTCACGTCGGCAAAAATAATATGGAAACGGTGTCGATCTTTGAACCGCAGAGCTGGTAGATGCATTGTTGCACATGACATCACACAATGGAGCGCTGCAGTTCAAATCCACGAACTAGCACTAGATGCGTCAACATGGAAAAATTGCAAAAACCTTGAGGAAAATACAGACATCAAGGAATATACATATACCTAGATATGTATATGTGTGTGTGTGTATATATATATACATATATATGTTTACAGATGATATAATGCCATTCATAACATTTGAAAACACAAATATATAATTTATTCATATGGAACAGACATGAGCACTATAGAGAGAAGACAAGGAGAGCAGGTTCACGTGGGAGGGCAGACAACGGTGGGTGTGGGCAGGGGCACGCGGGGCCTGCACGGTCACAGTGGGGTTTTTCTTCTTCAGTAAATGTCTGAAGCAAATAGGTAGAAATGGTAAGTTTTGTTACAGCTAGGTGAAGAACACATGGGTTTTCACCATGTTATTCTCTCTAGTTCCCAGGATCTTAAAACTGCTTCACATAAAACCACCATAGCAGCCATCTCTGCAAACTTGTTTACTGTGACACAGCAGCTGCGGGGTCAGCAAGTTCCAGTGACCTTTTCTTTCCTTTCCCTTTGTTTCTTCAGTCTACTCTGCTGCCTTCTGCTCCCTGTCGTATTTTATTTATTTTATTTTTTTTCTTTGTCTTTTCGGTAGTTAAACAAATGCATGTTTAACCATCACAAAGAAGAAAAGAACCAAAGGAAATAAAGAGAGAGAATGAAAGTGAGAGAGGGGGGGGGGAGAGAGAGAGAGAGAGAGAGAGAGAGAGAGAGAGAGAGAGAGAGAGAGAATGGGTGAAGTCCAGGGAGAGGCTGAGCCTGAGGATGGGAAGGAAGGTGGGAGTAGGACATTTCCTGTCTTGCTTTAGAATAAAGAGGACAGTGTCTCCTTCTCTTCTGGGAAAAGGCCCAAGAGCAACAGGATCACAGGAAGCACATATGCAAACTCCCTATTTGATGAACTGAGGCGACATCTGCAATCCTGAGCCACAGGATGTGAGGAAGGGACGCCAAGGGCATCGCAGGCGAAGGCTGCAGAAGGTGCCGGCGCAGGACCTGCGGCAGCAAGGCACAGGCTGCTGGCACACCGCCATTCACGGGGAGCTGCTTCTCTGCAGGCAGGAGCCACGATGCCTTTCGTTACCTGGGCGAGTCCGCACAAGGTGGGGGGAGGAGAATAAATGGATGCACGTGGTGTGGTTTCCGGAGTCGGGGAAGATGGGAATAAACATGGAAGCACAGAGCTCAGTGTCTGCAGGGAGCCGCCTCCCGTGGACCTGGGGCTGAGCGGGCAGTCTGCAGGATCCAAAGCTCGGCGGCACTGCTGCGGGCCTGGGGAGGAGACACGCACATATGTGTCTGTGCCACTAGGTGACTAACTCAAGGTCACGGTCCTGACCACACCCAGAGGTCAGTCTCCAGCACACAACTGGTGCAGGAAAACTAGCTTAATTCAAAGGGGAGTCATGATTAAAGAGGAGCAATTATCACCCCAGACACCACACAGACCTGTGAGAAAAAGGAGCGGGCAGGAAAGCAAATGGCAGGCGAGGGGCTCCCACCAGCAGGACATCACCACTGGGCAAAGGGAATCCACATCAAGTGTGTTGACTTCTGGTGTGTCTGGTTCTTATCCAGCAGTGTGCTGGGCCCGGCTTTATCACTTGGAAGAGAAATTGCGCACTTTTCTTCCCAACTCCAAGGTCAGTGACATTGCCCTGGAGGCTTGAAATTGGTCCTGGTGGCGGTTAACAGCGTGGAAACTAGCAAATGTTGCAAACCAGTGCTTGCTTTCTGTTTTTCCTTTGGAAAGCAGATTATTGAACCTTTATCAGGACACCACTGGTCCTTACCATGTCCCTCTATTGATTTGATCTCTCTCTCTCTCTCTCTCTCTCTCTCTCTCTCTCTCTCTCTTTCCATAACACAAGAGTAAATTAACTTACTCAAGGTGACACAACTTTGTAAGTTGCAAAGGCAGAACTTAAATACAAGCCATGATTCTCCACACTCTGCAATCTTAATCGCTGCACAATAGGGCCAAAAGCCATACGTTTAACGAAAGCAAAGCCAATGACACACTGTGACACACAAAAAAAGACCACAATCTAGATACTGTGACTCAGGAATGGCATGGCACAATAAGGAAGTCAAACAAAAACGAGGACAGCACAAAACAGAAATAACCAACCAACCAAGCAGCAAACAGATAACAATAAATCTATCAAATAATTGAACAACAGACAGAAAATACCTTAGAGGAGCGCAACACCACCAATGTTGAAAACAAAATAAGAGGCATAAAGAAAAGCAAAAGCTAGCAAGATACTGGAAATAAACAAAAAAGTTGTAAAAAGACTAAGGGAAAGCGATATGCAAACTGGAAAAATAAAAACTAATGTGTGGTATTTGGTATCCCTTCCAAAAAAAATAACAAACAATGGCAACCAAATTATATAAAGGTATCATTCCTGAGAAGTTGCCAGAAATAAAATGACTTCAACCTGTGCTTTGAAAAGGCATATGAAACCCCACAAAAGAAGCCGCACTGGTGCATGTCATATAGCACTTTTGCTAAACTTCCAGGACCCAGTCTGTGTGAGAGTCCAAGCAAATGATCAAGCCACCGTTACAGTGGAAAAGCCAGACTGGCCTGTGCTCCTCTGCGACCATATCCAGTGTGGGAAGTCAGAGGAACAAATGTACAGGATTAAAACAGGGAACACCAAAATTCCATATCCAGCTAGAAATGCTAAGTACATTTTTCTATAGGCAAAATAAAGATCGTACATAAGCAAGAAAGCTGCTGATGCCCCACGGCACACCCTGTGGGCTGCCCATGAGTGCGAGTTTCTTTCTTTGTCACCCTGTCTTAGGACGAGAGCCCTGGATCCCGGCTGGGAATTCCTCCTGGAAAAAACACGCCATTGCCCCAGACACGTTTGCAGCTGGAAGATAGAGAACCTCAGCCCCTGCTGCTAGGAGTCACCATCCCAGCCCTAGGCAGACTATCAATTCACTTATTTTACATAAGAAAGATGCACTTATATAATTTTCATTGGTTTTTTTTAGATATTATCTTCTCCACAGACAAATCTAATTCTGTCATATAAACAGAGACCAAAAAAACTACATGGAGAAAAAAATAAAAGTCTTAAGAAAAATACCACTATGAATATTAGCTCAAATATTCTAAACAAAACATTAGCTAACAGGAAATATCACCTTAGTGTAATATGCACTATAAACTAGCAATGTTTCTCAGTTAAGACCAAGAAGCAAAGCGGGTTTTATATTAGGAAATATTTTTTAACTCATTCACCATATA
>NW_017731543.1:1108914-1143393 GCF_001890085.2 Hipposideros armiger | reverse complement strand
ATATATATATATATATATATATATATATATATATGTTCATGGATACAAAAAACACACTCTTTTCATTAATTATTCACTCTTTTCAGAAATTCTTAATTAAGCAGAAATATATTAAGCATAATCAAGTAAAAACAGCATCAGTCCCTTTAGACTCCATTCCCTCTATACTCTAGAAAATGATGGAATTTTTTTCTTGTTATAATTACTAAAATTGTTCTGGATGTAATAGCCATTACATTTTGATGAAAGAAATTATAAAAGCAGTGAAAAACTGTAAGTGGAATATTGTTTTGTAAATTATGTGATTTTTTTTAATACGGAAAACTTATTAACAAAAATGATTTCTGATGACTGTAATGAAATTGATATTCCAATATCAACTTAACACATGTAATGGAAGAATTACTCCATTTACAAAAGTTACAAAAATGTCAAGTTAACTATAAAGAAATTTAAGGGATGTACATTACAGGGAAACATGTAAAACTCTAACATGAGACATTAAAAAAATTAAAATGAAAGATATATTATTTCTTGGGTAGAAATATGAAGATAAAAACAACCTTGAACAAAACTATACATTTAAATTTTTTTCAGTATCAAAGTATTACTTACATACAGAGTAATTCACATATCTTAAATGTATAGTTGGATTAATTCTGATGGTTTTATATACCTATGACTCTATCACTGCAACCAAAATATACATTATTTCTATCACAACTGAAAGTTCCCTTGTGTCACTTTCAATTACATCTCCCTTCCAGCTACATGCAATTACTATTGTGATACCTGTTCTATGTGTGAGTTATGCCTGATTTTGTGCTAAATGTAAATGGAATCAGATACTATGTATTCATTTTGGGACTGGTTTCTTTTGATCAAGGTAATGTTTATAAGGTTTCCCCTGCTGTGTATGCGTAGGTAGTTCTTTTCTTTCTAAAGCTGAGCAGGCTTTCATGAATAAGCCTCAATTTGTTTATCCACTGTCCTGTTTATGGTTACCTGAGTTGTTACATATTTTTGGCCCTTCTGACCTGACAAAGGCTTGCATGCAGAATATGGGGACATAACTCACAGCCAATAGAATCGTTACAATTAAAACACTGACAACAACGAATGTTAGTGAGGATGTGGAGAAACTGGAACTCTCATGTATTGCTGATGAAGAATAAAATGGTACATTTTTTAAAATATTCATTCGTCAGAAAAGTCATGACGTAGTTTTGCATAGAAAAAATACGTCATGACTTTTTTGACGACTCAATAGTTTGGTAGTTTCTTATAAAAATAAACAAAGACCCACCCTATGATTAAGAAATTGTACCCCAACTAGTTACCCGAGAGAAATGAAAACATGTCCACAAAACAAATTGTGCAAAAATGTTTATAGTATTTTTGTTAAATAATAGCCAGTCTTATTTTATTGTGGTTTCAATAATATTGTCAATTAAAGTTCACTTTTATTTTTTGATTCTGATAATGTTCACATGAAAACATAAATAAAAATAAACATACATTTTGTAAAAAGTAATGAGGAAGAATTGGCCTGCTAGGTATTAAAAGATATTATAAAGCTACAAAAACTTTAAACATGGTGGTATGAAAAGCATGAAAAGACAGATGACCTTTGAGAAAACAAACACAATAAAAAGCTAAAAGTACAGAGGTAGGCCAATATATCAATACATATAGGGGTTTACTATTTCACAAAGGTCACATTCAAAATGAGGGAGAGTAGTGTATTGCTGCTTAGTATTTCACATTAGGGCAAATGAGCAGCCACACAAGTATTAAAAAGTAGAATAAAGTTGGATGTTCTACCTGACAGGTGACATCATAATAAATTCTATGTGGATCAAAGTTTTAATTCATATGCGGTCAGACAATTAAGTTCGCAAATGTAATCATCCAACCTGGTATGTTCGAAAATAAAGCATGTGGTCATCCCAATATGCTCTTTGTAACAGATGTAGATAAAAATTAGACAAATTTCAGCACCTTGATAGCAAAGTAGAAATAAAAGGGAAATGTCTCAACCTAGTATGGAATATCTACAAAAACCTATAGCAGATAGGCTTCATGGCAGAATATTAATAATATTCCCTTTAAACTCACAAATGAACCAGCAGTGCCCACTTTTCCTTTTTGAATTATACATTACATACGTTCCTTGTCCGTAAGGCCAGACAAAAAACAAATAAATAACAAAATCATGAAACTTGGAAAGAAAAATAAAAAATTCCTCAGGCAATGTTTTGTCATAGAAAATCCCCTGCATCTATAGATAATGTATTACAGCTACAAAGAGGGTTAGTTCAAACTGTTGAACATAACTTTGCCTGAAGAACTCAATCACTTGTAAAGATTGTCCTCACGGACCACCTCCTTTTGGACAGCTGTCCTGATTTCGTCCTCTTTTTAAGCACGACCCTGCATCACGTGGCATTTTCATGTTGTTTTACAATAATCAGTGCGTCCACTCATCTCAGCCACAGGACTGCCTGGGGGTCAATACTAGAAACAATGTTTTTAATTTGAGGTGTTTTGTGGAAGCCAGTCACCACCTAAACAATTCCTACATGTTAACATCCAGATTGAAGAGGTGTTCAGCAACATACAGATATCTGGTTTTAAAAACACTGTATTAACCTTTACAGAACAAGCAGTGGCATAGCTCTTATTACATGCCAGTCAACAGTCTAGGTGCTTGCTGGATTAATTTCCTAAGGCTGCTACAGCAAATTATCACGTGCCGGGTGGCTGAAAACAATAGAACTTTATTCTGTCACGGTTCCAGACGCCGGAAGTCCCAAATCAAGGTGCTGGCAGGATGGGCTCCGTCTGCAGCTTCGAGGCCGCATCAGTTCCAGCGCTGCGCCCCGGCTTCTGCGGTTACCTGCCATCCTGTTGTTTCTTGGCCGGTAGGCCCTTCGCTCCCACCCGTCTCCATCTCCACATCACCTCCTCCTCTGGGTCTGTCATGGTGTCCTTTCTCCTTAAAAGGACACTGGTCCTATTGTCTCTTGTTACCCTAATTCCATCTGCCAAGACCCTGTTTGTAAATAAGGTCACATTTTGAGGCCCCTGGTGGACACAGACTTGGGGTGACACTACTCAACGCACTGCACTTGCCAGAAATTGATCATTCATTTCTTCAGTAAGCCCACACACAAGGCGCATGCACATTCTTGTTCCCTTTAAATAGATGAGGAAACCAAGGCTCAGTGGGTTGAAGACATTTACTTGCCAAATGTCACACAGCTAGAAAGGCCTGGGGATGGAGCAGAGACTGCCGGGCACCGTGTCCCAGGCTCTGTGCACTTTCCCACACTCACACGCTCTTTCCCGGCTGCCTCACAGCCTGCATGGGGCTGACATGCCAGTGAAGTCTTGGCTTCCCCCCACTCTCTTCGCAAATGCATCGCATAAACATGCGGCTTCTGCACACATGTGAACACAGCACAGCCTGAGGTTTCCAAATGAAAGGCTGGGCTTTGAAGTGATCTGTGCAATTACACACGTGTGCACCAGAAGAAGCACTGCACTGGAATCGGGGTGGGGCGGGGGACTTGGAAGCTGGGGGTATGAAAAAGGGACAGCCCTTAATTTGTTTTGGATATATCTGCTGCACGGAAACTGAGAGGCAAAATATCCACCTATTTTGCAGAGGAAATGTGCAAAATAGATTGGCCATTATCCTTCAGAAATGGGGTGTTCTTTAACTTTGGCTTGAGCTTGACCCACGTCCTCCCTGACTAGGGTTCCCAGGCCTGAGGAAGCTTGGGGTGTTGGAACCTGCTGGCAGGCTGGGCTCAGCCGCCTGGCCGCCCTGCCCTGCTAGGCTCCTGCATCTGTGTGTCAGAGGGCCTGCCCGGGAGAGTGGGCATCCTACCCCAGCCATCCTTACCCCTGATTCTCAGAGTCTAGGATGGGAAGCACCCCTGCACCCCATTTCCAGGCCCAGGGAACCACTGTGCCTGCACGCCCTTGTGGGGTACTCAGTAGGGGCACCCCAGGCTATGGTGATCATGGGGTAATCACCCCCCTGGGTGTTGGGTTCACAGCTGCAGCTCAAATCTTATAACACCCGGGAGGCGCGATTATCTGCTGTCATGCTTTAATTCTTAATTAAAACAAGACCCAGCACTAAAATAGGATTGGGGAGCGGATTATGCTCCTCTCTGGTGAGACAAGGGGTGTGTGGGCTCCCCGAGAGCTGGGGTCAGGCCCCCGGGTCCTGCACAGGGCAGTCAGGCACTCCAGCTTAAACCTCGGCACTAGATAAATTGCCAAGAGTCCCCCCAAAAAGCACAGGTGCTGGGATGTTCTAAAGTCAGCTGCACTCCAGGGCACTTCAGGTTCACACTCTTTTAACCTTTTAAGCAGAATTGTGAGCTGTGTTCTCATTAGCAGGTTTCCACAGAGAGTAAAAGGGGGGGGGCTGGGACTCATCAGGCTTATTACAGAAAATTAGAATAACCGGTGTTGTATTTAATATGGGCTGGCCAGACCTGCAATTAAAGAAAGTAATTTTAAACCATGGTGAAGTATTAATATTAAAAGTGTTTCAAGGACAGGAATCTAATTAACACAAGTTAAAGAAAAGCCTTAAAGATTCTAATTTTATGATCTTCTTAAATAAAAATTAACCTGATTAGAGTTCTCTCTTAAAGGTTACATTTATTAAAAAGTTCCAAGCAATTTAACTACAATGGGTTTCGACAAGACAGCTTCCTGTCTGCACAGACTCCCTATTTTTAAATTTTATGAGGTTCTCCTGGCAGAGTTTTGTAGCAGTTAAGATGAAAATCTGGATGCATGGCACCCTTTAAAAGGAGGAGGAAGGAGGAGGAGGAGGAGGAAGAGGAGGAGGAGGAAGAAGAAGAAAGGAAAATAATCAATTTGGTATCAAATTTATTCCAAAGCGGAGAAGTGAATATTTTTTTTTTCAGATGGTGGAAAAAAGACATGCAGAGAGGTCAAAGGTCACACAAAGAGGAGACAGTATTGTGTAGAAACTGTCACGCATCACCACCTATTTTGACATGCACGGGGCCGTTTGTTGTCTGTCGAACATGCAAATTAAGTGCCTGCTGTCATAGCCAGCCGATATCTGAAAGTGGAAAATGAGACCACCTGTAACCAGTGAATGGAGTGATGGACAAGCATTCAGCGCTCGTCATCTCGGAGGCCATTCACTCCACCTTCGAATTGCATATGACATGTAAAAATCTTTTCTTAATATTCACAACCGGGAAGTTTGGGGAATTATGGAGGCTTCAACTGCTGCATGTAATGGCTTCTCCAAGCAGACAGCTGTGACTATGAGCCGGCTCGATAATTAGGTGTCCAGGAAGATTTTATGCTACGAATCAGTTAAAAGGGAGAAAAGAAAAAGAAAATAATGGCAAGCAAAACTCGCCGGGATGGAAATTGCATTAACCCTTGTGTGTCTTTTTCTGCATGTAAGCTTTCTAGGAACCAGGATTAATTTTCTAGATGCAGTGTAGTCACACCTCTCTGTGTGGCTTTAATTCGTCCACATGCCCCAGTGTACAGGACGCAACAGCCAGAGAATCCAGGCCACTGTCCAGGGAAGGGTCACTCCGCAGGGAAAGTGACTCCACTTCCCAAAGTCACACAGTGCTTCCTCACCTGCCCTTGGAGTTTTCTGTCCAAATAAAAATTTTGAGAGGTGCACTGTTTCAAAATGATAGACAAGAACGGAGGATGATGACTGCCTTCATGCAAATCCAAGTGCTTGATACCCGGCTTCGGTCCTTGGCAGCATTTCTTCACCAGCGTTCCATGCTTACTTGAGTGAAAGGGTCACCCAAAGCGGCATCTGTGCACAAACAACCAGGGACTGAAGTCTGACTGAGAACTGCACTCCATGTATTTTGACCAGAAATGAAAAGTGAAAAGCACTGGGCAGCCTGCATGGGACGGCTAATTGAAAACGGGGCAGTTGTTTGCCTAAAAATCACCATCTTTTTCCTCTTCCAACGCCCACTCCCTGATTCCAAGCGAAGGGTAAGTGGTGAAATCCTGGTATCCCCCCAGATTAAGTCTTCTTCCTCCTCCCCGGGACCCCTCAGGGATCAGGGAGCTGACAGATCACACCAACTCCGGCTGGGGGTGGGGACCCAAATGTACCTGCCCAGCGCTGACCAGGGGCTCCCAGCTGCCTTGCCCCTGGCATCTCGATCAGAACGTCAATAGATACACTTGGCCCCATGGCATGCACACACAACGGGAAGATGAGAAGATTCCTTCTTGCGGGGAAGCCGGGGTTTTTACCGAGGGTGTAGACGGATGTGGATGCAAGAGTCCATGTCAGGGTTGGGGCAAGTGTATTTCACCTCTTCCATCTGAAGATCACAAGATCTAAGAAAAACAGTGTTCAGAGAGGGCAGGGCCATCACCCTGTACCCCTCAGCTCCACGAATGACCTCCTGCATCACGTACTGTTTGGGACATAGCTGGTACTTACATCACTTCCTGTTTCAATGTCACTAGCGCAGAAAAGTCAAAGTGCTGATCACCGGCAAACTCTTTCCTGTGCGAGTATTTATTGAGGGCATACTCTGTGCCCTGTTACGGGCACCAGTGATGCTTCAATGAGCAAGAGTAGAAACTGCTGCCCCACCGGCCCTTAGGTTTAGTGACTGGAAACAGGAAGTGGCGAAGACAATGGCTGAGTAAATCCACAGGCTGTCCTAAGAGCGATGGGACAGTGAACAGCAGGGGGAGGGCTGCAGGGAGAAGCATATATTACAGGGAGGCGGGAAAATGGAGAAAACTGTGCTGAAAGTTCATTGCTGTATCAGTTATTTGCTCAATTTGAGAGCATTAAAAAAAAATACATCAAGAATGATGGAAAATGTCAGAAAAGCATTTCCAGTGGTACACTGGAGCCAGCCTGCACCAGTGAGGTGGGTGTTGAACAGAGCCATGGTAAAAAATAGATTATATAGACTTACAACTAAATAAATTATATTATGGACAGAGGTCATAAGACTGTATATCGCATCCCAGTTATTTTAGTACGTTACTGTCACTTGTGGTCTAGAGGTTATTTTGGTCGATTGCATCTGTATGACAGAAACGCTGCACGATGGTGGCTGCTGCACGTCTTTTCCCAGTGCTGGGCTCCATGATATCCCGTTGGCAGACTGAAATTAGCCGCGCTGGGAGAATTACACCAGGGAAATTGGCAGCTGCTACCTGCCAGGGCCTTTCTCTCAGCTGCTGAGAGCCGGCTGCTGGCTAAACCCTCACCCGCCCCTCTCCTGAAGCACCCTGCCTTTGAGATTGCAGGGTGAGGTCTGCCGTGTCCAGGGCCCCACATCTGAGGACATTTGGAGAATCAAGTGAAAATAACATGGAGCGTCAGGGGAGGAAAAGCGGCAGCTCATCCGTTCCGAGGCCTCAGCTATGCCTGCCGTGTGATGCCTGCTTTTCAGGCAACCTTCTCCTGGCCTCTAATGACCTTAAAGCCCCAGCTCAGGTCCCTTCCCCATCAAAAGAGTCTCAGCCCCAAATCTGTCCGATGTATCCCAGCAAAGCATTTGCATAGTGGATTTTGACCTGAAATGACATCTAACTGGGAGAATTTTCAGAAGCTGTGCTCTCACACTTCTGATACAGCAACCACATTCGTTACATGTTCGGCAGAGGGTCACATGCCCAACATTTAGGTGGACACCTGGAGTGGCCACAGGAAGTGAGCGCCATAAGGGGCTTCCGGAGTCCCTGATCGGGTGTCCTCAGTGCCTGAGAACAGGTTACGTAAGCGCTCCTGAGCTCTTTCCAGCAGTTCGAGGCATCACGGGAACCCCAGGTCCCCGATAGGCACATCTCCATGATGGGTGGGGCCCCCACAGGCCAGTGGCTTGGGCTCTAGATGCCCAGAAATGAGGCAGAGAAGGGGGTCAGTTGAGAAAGTCTGCAGCTTTTTTAAATGTGAAGTTTCTGTTTTAGACTGCACCATTTGACATCCTTCCAAAAGTATTTCACAGCACAATGGGAGAAAATTTAACAGGTACTTGTGTTTAGTTTCAAGTAAAGATAAGTGACTATTTTTTACAGAAATAGAGATACTTTTGCAAATAAAGATGCAGCATTCATTCATTCATCCATCCATCCGTTCGCTCTAGGTTTTGTGCTGATGGAAAAGATAGTGAGAGGAATGGTGTGCAGCGTCAAGCTAAGACGCCCCAGTTATTTCTTGCCCAACTTTTTTGGTTTAGTGTCTTATTTTTCATTCAGTTTCAATTATAGGCAATAATTAAACTGTATTTTTCAGTAAATTCAGTGGAAACCATCTTTAATGTGACCTGCTTGTGCCAGCCTGTGCTCAAATCAACACAAAAACAACAGCTTCACTAAGGCAGAAGCAAGCGTGGCGGAGAAAGGCGTCTTGAACTTTGTCTGGTTGAAGGTACGCCAGCATCCAGGCCCTTGGGCAGGACCGGGCAGAAAAACAGTCTGCTTTTCCTGAGGGATAAGGACATGTGTCATCCGGAGGTGGCAGAGTGGCTGTCTGTGCCTTGAGTGATGCACAGGGTTTATCTGACACTTATTTTTCTGGCTTAAGGGCAATTTTTAAGGGTGCCCAAGTAATGGGGCTAGGTGAGGAGGCTGGCGTGGGAAGTGGGTGCTGCAGAGTGTGAGGCTTGCAGAGGGGATGTGGGGGCCATCGGGAGGGAAGTCTGTGTGAAATATTGTTGGTCAACTTTCCAGAGCATTCTAGGCTTTGAGCCACGGAGGTGAGGTTCAGAGCTCTGAGGCACAGGGCATCTGGGTAGCTCCCCCACCCTCCTCGGTCACAAAATCCACATGAAAAATTTGGAGGTTTTATTTTTTCTCACCCTTTTAAAAAAAACACTTCCCTTGTGCCATGTATAACATTAAAGAGTTATGAAATATTTAATATTCAAAACAATCCTATGAGGAAGGGACCATTGTTTCTATTTTACAAATGAATGAACCAATTTTGCTGTTGTTTTCAGCTTATTTTATAACTTGTCCCTCTCTCACAATTCTGAAAAATGAATGGTGATAGCAACAGTGATTGCATCTTATTTTTTCTAGGAGAAACATGTTACTTTCCTTAACTCTAAGACGTCAAATGTGCCTGTGTTGAAACAAAAATTTCGGGTAAGAGTCCAAAACGGTTCTTTCTCACTACTGGAGGTGAATTGGCTGACTTGCACTTGAGATTGGGGAAGATTTATGCCATGTCTTTGACTGGTATTCTTGCTGTATTATGTCAATTAACCAGGGCTTGAACACTGACACAGAAATACAAACACACCCACCCATATTTAGTTTGTCCATTTGTTCAGGCTTCCTGTGCTGAACCCCTGATGATACTTAGAGTCACTGTTCTTACAGTGTCAAACATTGGGCACAAGCTGGAGAAAGATGCGAATGTGAGCTGCCTCACCCATCTTAGCCTTGCACAGACAGGTAAGGAAAGGAAGATTCAATCAAGCTTTACAGGTGTGTGAAGGAAACCAGCAAGTGGTCTTGGGAGGAGATGAAGTCAGAGAAGTCTGTTCTGGCTGAAGCTTGAGGTGTCTCCGGGACATCCTTGAGAGGTGCAGATTCCCAGTCATGTGAAAGGAGACCAGTCCCCTCTCTCCAGGGCTCTCAGCTTCCTCGGCAGACAGCGTCTGCCTTCCCACCCCAGATCCTAAACAAGTGTTCGGTAAATTGCAAGCAATTTGATTCATTGCTTACCAAAACACAGCCTCAGATAATGCGGTCTTCTAGTCTGAGAAACTAGATTTTAAAGACGAATGCTCACAACATCATTCAACTGAACACGTCAGCAATTTTTTGTTCCATTTGAACTGAAAATGGACTTAGCATGTCGTTAGTCTATTGAATTCATCATATGCTAGAACAGTCTTTAAATCAATCTTTAAAAACCTCGTTAAATGATTCTCACCGCCATGCTGGCGGGTACCTTTTCAGCTCTACAACCAATCAGCTTTGATTCCTATTTCTGGATTCTTTTCCATTTTCTCCGTTGTGGAAAATGCCAGAAATGATCACAAGAGAAAACCATCAAGTGTAAACATTATTTCGCCTGTGAAGTTTCTCTCTCCACTTAAAGTTGAACATTTGGGATTATAAATTTCTTGGAAAATATAGCTCCATTTTAAATGTACAACTGAATATGGTTATTATTTCAAAGTTTACAAAGGTGTCAAGTTGTGGACAAATATCAGAAAAGTAGTTTTGACACACAAGTCAGTCATTTTCTCTGCTTTTCACTCCCAGTCTGTGTCAGGTTATTTGTACGCAGAGCTGAGTAAGCGAAGAATCCTATAAATGTTGAATTAGCCTCATGCAGCCTTGGAGGCGGCGCGACATTACGTACCACAAAAGTTTACTTGAAATGGGGACTCCCTGTATTACATGAAAATAAGTGATGTCAGATGATGATTTATGAAAAAAAGTCTGAAAAATTCACACCCAACCTGCAAAAACAACTACTTATTTTCCTACTAGCCCTACGTTGAGGTAGTAGGAAGAAAACACTAACTGCGACTAATCCTAAAGGAATCACGGTGATTTTTTTTTCCTCCTGGGATTATATTTACATGATCTAAAATATTAGCACGTGTTACTCTAACCATCCCTCAGAATTACCTCTGTCATCATTTCGCTTTAGAAGACAGTGAAGTGCTTTCCTCAGAGGACATCAGGCCTGCAGCAGAGGTTTATAAGGCAGCTGACACCCCCTAAATTGTGGAGGAGAAACAGGCCTGTGCCGTGCAGCTGAGAGGAAGCTCGGATCCCCCCACGCCTTGGATGACGTCAAGGCAGATGTGGCTCTTCGCCTAACGTTGTTCCAAGGAGGAAGGAGGCTCCAGTCGTCTTTCTGCAGGATTTCTGGCAGGTACGAAGTCAGCACACACCGTGTCTCCACAACATAAAGAGCTCAATATTCAACAGAATAGAACAAAATATTTCCCAACGACACAAATGCTATGGGACTTTCCCACCAGTATAATACGAACGGGTGCCTTTCACTTCAGAATAGCAAAAAGGAAAGATGGTTTTCGGGTTTCAGAAAACCAAACAACATAGCAGAGTCTAAAAAAAGGTTTCTAGTTGATCAAGCATGATTAATGATGCATGTCTAACCCATACCAGTGAAAGGCCCACCTAGCCGAAGAAATATATTTTAATATTTCCACTAATAGGCTCACTTTTTAAAAGTTTTGACAAGATTTTTAGTATATCTAATTTGCAATTATTATTTTAAGTTTCTGCTATTTGATGACAAAAGTCTTAAAAACACTTTATTCTTTGAAAATAGTTGGGTATCTTTCCCGCATATATTCTTTCTTCTTATTTTGTGGCGGTGACAATGACTTTTCTTAATATCATGCACAGATCTGCTGTGAAGGAGTTCACTTCATCGTTCTATAGTATCATGAAACCATTACCATCAATACAATAACGTATCTATAAAAATATAAGAAATGAAAAGCTTGGTTCCCACTCTCTTCAAGATCCCAGACTTCTTATCAAATTTCAGTCGTGTTTGAAATTGAAGATATAATTCCTTTAAAAATATTTACACTTAAAAAATGTCTTTTTGAAAAAAATCACATTTTCTTTTGAAATTTTTTCTTCTATGTTCTTCCAGGGAGAAGCAGAGGATGAAAATCATGTCTAGCCTATATCTGCTGGGCAAGGCAGGGCTGCAGAGAACATACATTTTCTATCATAAATACCTACAGCTACACCTGCATATATCAATGTGCAAATACAGAAATCGCCATGTGCTCTTTCTATGGGGGTGTTAAGTTAGACCATCAAAATGGCCTTTTGATTAGGATCACGGTATCCAATGCTTCTCAGTCCCGTAAAAAGCTTGTGCCCTCAGTCAACTTACAACACGTGGTCTTAATTAATAATAAGCTGTGTCATTAAGGTTGGAAATATTAGATTCAATCTATTGTATAATTTCTATATTCTACATTTTTTGATATTGCAAATTTTCATTGTTTGAATTTTATGTTTTTTAAACACCAACTTCCCCCATTAGCTTCTCTTTGCAATATAATTTTTAAAGCTTCTCTTTTCCTGAAAATAACATCGTGTTTACAGACTACTGTAGCTTGCTTAGGGGAGGGAAAGTCAGAAGATAACAATGTGAAAGAAAACATACGCTGTAAGAAAATGTCCTCCAAATCGCCCTTTTGTTAGGAATATGCCTTTGGAATTTGAGGATTTACTCCATTTTAACCAATAAAGCAATAGTTTGCATTTATTTTTATATAATAAAATAAACAGGTAGATGGTGCCTTGATTCTGGTGTGGCATGGCCCGTCGATGGCGTTGATTCCAGAGACAGCCTTTATCTGTGAGCACCCGGTCTGTGCTTAACAACTCCTATTTAAAAATCATTCATGCAAATCTTCACAGCTAATCATAAAATGGGACCAGAAAAGCAAATACTAATACTAATGTCAAGTGTGTTTTCTCTATTAGTCTTTTTTCCATTCACATGTTAGCAGAGATATTTAGAGAGACGACTTTCAGAAAACTTTTCTAACCATTTTAATATAGTGGGTTAAGAAACGAAGGGACAAAGCACAGCATGAATATAAATTATTTGTCAACATATGGGGACAGAGGGCGTTGCCGGATGGGAAGCCCATACAAAGAGCATCCATTGTCCCCTGTGATGAAGTTCTCAAACCCAAGTTCTGTGGTGGTGACGACAAGTTGCTGGCGGGTTCTGGCGTGACAGCACTTGGTAAAGCGAGGGACAGCTGCTCTGATTGTCCATAATTAGTCAAGGTCAGACATTGCAAATGGAGGACATTCACCATTTGTCAGGAGGACAATTGAGGGAGAACTGAGCGTTCTCAACTGGGAATGGCTGTGAGAGGGGCTCATTGAATCGGGGTGAAGCAGACCTGCCCTGTCTTGTGCTCGCTGGAAGGGGGGGCCGCCACTCAGGACTATTTAATGGGAGCACTAGCCAGGCCAGCCAGTGTCACAAAACACACTCTTGTTTTAACTACCAGGAGCATATGTCCATTGACACAGCGTAATGTCGGTGACACTTGAAGGAAACAGTGAAAGGACAGACGAGAGAATAAATGTATTTTCTACATGGCCTCAGGATTTCATGTTTCCTTCCTCTATTCAATGGCATAATCTTTTAAGTTACCAATTGATGCAATGTAATCCTTTAAATAAAGGGATGATTACTTTCAAATGAACAGCGCAGCTTAGAATGAGGAAAAACATGTCTATAGAAAATGAAACGCTTTTGTCTTCATGGCTGCTTAGAGGCGTGCTTGATTTTCAACAGGAGAAATTAAACATGGATTCACACAGTCTACTAAAGTAAGCTAAGATAAAGGAACATTTTCAGTGCGGATAGATATTTAGACCCACTAAAGAATTCTAATCCACCCAGTGAGCAAGTAGAGAGTGTGATTTTTAGAGAGAAAACGTCTGCACCCGTTTTAAGCAAAAGAGAATAGGGACATCAGTGTTTACACTGAGAGCCACAGAGGTGTAAGCAGCTGGGGTTTTTTTAAAGCCTGCACCATACCCAGTGGGGCTGAAGTCTGCCTACTTCTCCCAGCGTGATTCTGCAGCTAGAGCGCAGGGATGGCACCATCAGCCTGAAGCAGGCACACCCTGGGGTGCACAGCGTTTCCACTGGACACCTCCTTTCTTCCTTCCCTGGAGCAGCCCCGTGGGCATCCGCGAGGGGCGGACCGAAGACAGGCTGGCACAGAGGGGACCATTGGGGCTGTGTACCGTGCTGATTTCTCATTAGCGAACTCTCCCTGATCACAATTTCCAGGTGACATTCTTTCTTTGGACTCCAGGCCCTCATTAGTGTCTCATTAGAATGTCTTCCCACATATCAGATTTATTCCAGGCCATGCACTTTGCAACACAATTTCCACCTGCCACGGGAGGGGAAAAAAGTCAAAGAATTACCTGAAAACTAAGAACGATTTAGATGATGGCTCTCTCACACACAAGCACATGCTCTCCAAATCTGTTAGAAATTACAGAGCATCTTGCATTTATAGAAGAAGCCAGAAGAACAAGATGGTGTTCCACCTTTCAGTGATACTTCCTTACAATAGGAATTCATTATCTCATTGTGTACAAAGCAACCAACCCATTTCTGATTAGCCTTTTATCACTCTTCCATTTTCAAATGAATAAATCAGAATAAGAAGCTGCACTATAAAATCCTCCCGTATTACTGCTGGCAAAGCAAGTGGATTACACAGTACACGTCAATTTCTCAATTTGTATAGGAAGAAACCATACACGTATATTCACATTCATGTATACAATGTACACACACACACACACACACACACACACAGAGTTTGGGTCATTCTCTTCCATCGTTTCAGCTGAAAGAACTTGCCTTTCTCACCTCCATATGAAAAGAGGGGAAAAGATACAAGAACCATTTCTCCTACATTCCTCCCATCGTCAAGCGTTCCTCCTGTGTCCTCTTAAGGGAATGACAGATTCGGCTCTGTAATTTAGGCAATCCCCAAATAGAATCTTACAAACTTCACTCTCTGTAAAGTTAATAAAGATAATGACCTATTAACTTCTTTATTTCTCTACAGTGCAGTTTATTCTTGGCCATGAGGAACTGACGGTTTTATGGAAGCTTGGCAAATTATGTTCTTTGCATTCTCACTGGAAAATAGAGTTGGCAATTAGAAATGAAATCCTCGATTAGGTGAAGCCATCATTTGCAGTATTCCCCTTATGTTCGCTTGCTCTACAGTCAGGAGAACTGCCACAGCTTCTGTCTAGCAGACCTGCGCTTGCTGCATCCCTGTAAGAAGGCTTTTTAGAAAAATCCTGGGGAGACAGCCCGCCGTGCGGTGCCACCGACAGCACCCCTACTAACTACTGTGCTAAGTAGGTTCCTGGTAGTTCATCATGTCCTGGGAAATGATGCACGGAGCACACCAGGCTATCCGTTGTTCCCACTCCACCCAAAAATGGAATAATAACCACTAATGTGAGAATGTGATTCAGCATGTTTATTACACTGTCATTATGTCTGATTATTTTTATTTCAGCCACTAACACGTGCAATTAACACAGCCACTGAAGACATAAAGCCAGTTCTGTATTTATTTCTGATCTTCAGTGTGACTAAAATGCATTAAACAAATATGAAGAAATAATATTTATCATTAAGCACTCCCTATTGAAGTCTCCGCCTTTGATAAATGAAGAATGGTTTCATAGCCAGAAGTGCATTCAGACTGAAGTAATTTAACCCCAAAACGGCAGCCATACACAAGTAACATGGATAATTGCCCTCCTCAGTAGATGAAAAGGAATAATATTCACAGGTTAGTTTCCTCTGAATGGAGGGTGGAACAAGCACATATTTTTTTAACGAAAACTGAAATGAATTTAGTATCCAAATACAGTCTACATTTTCCATGTAAGTTTCTGAAGTTTAGGAAAAATATAGTACCTAAGGTATTGCTTATAATCTCACACTCGCTGTTCCTTCGTGTGGATGACTTTAGACTTGATAGTAACACATCATGAAATAACCCACAAGTGTATTAACTCAATCATCCTGGACTAGAGACATAGTGTGCTTCTCTGTCTTCCTCACCCCCTAAATTTATAAGTGGTTTAAAATCGCCTTCCCTCCTACTTAGTTATATAGCATTTTGCATTAACCACAGGTGGAAAGAGGGCTCAGGAGGATTGGTTCCTCGAAGTTAAAGCTTTTTCTATTTTTTTTCCAAACAGATTCATCTACTTTTCAAATATTGTGGAAGAACTATGAAAATCTAGCAATCTGTAAATTAGTTGTATGGCTTTCACATTTCCTTTGTTTCATAAAGTACTTGTTTTCCACTTTCAAGTACCTTAACACTGTAATTATTTCCATCAATCTTTTTTTAAAGACCAGACTTATGTTACTTCCTGGTAGTGAATTTTAATAACTACCACAGAGAACCCAATGGGAACCAAGTGACCGAAACTAATTAATGTCCCTCAGAAAGGACCAAAACTGTTCATCAAGAGCATGCTGGGAAAATGTGCAGACTGAGCCTCACAGGGCAGGAGACTGCACCCCGCGACAGACCGATTTGGGATTTTCCACTTTCGGTTTCAATGTCTCTTTCTGTATCTATATCTTTGCTGTGTGGAGATAATCACGCTTAGTGGACCCATGGGTCCATGAGAGTTTCTTGTTGCCATTTTTGTTAGTTCTGTCTTGTGTTTTCTTTATGCAAATCACTAACTCCTCATCCTGACAGAGGTACCTCAGGTTCACACTCAACAAGTTGAGAAGGTGCATCTCTGATGAGAAGGGCTGGTATCTGGTTGGATGAAACATGGTTGCCGAAGCTGCCACCTCAGGTGATAATAAGGGAATGCACACCAGCTCTCACGTGCACTTTAATTTTGAGGATCTCTTCTGAAGTCTGAAAACTGATTCAATTCTTCATTTTTATCATTAGATGTTAATAAAGCAAAGGTTAATCATTAGCATTAAATTTTTACTGACATCAGGTAGTCAAATAGTTCATTGTCTTAAGAAGCTGAGAGCAAAAGAGAGGAAAGTTAACTTCATGCAATTTTTCATGAGATTCTGATTCTGAAGGAAGATTTGATATTTTACATTAGTCAGCTCCTAAACTATAATTTGAATTATCTGAGTATCTTGACATTATTGGATACAGTTCAGAAATTCAAGCATATACTGAGTGAGGGATTCATACAACGAAACAAGGGTATTCTTAATGATTTAACCAAATTGTATGTCATCAGTCAATGCTGTTTTCTTTTGTTTGTTTTTTTTCCTCTCTCTCTCTTTTAACTCTGTGAAGACAGTCACGGTATTTCCTAGCTCCGTTTTGAAACATTAACTGGGGCACTGTTCATTTATATTTCTGCTGAACTTCTGACAGAAATTTATAAAAGGTAACCAAGAAAAGAGAAAAACTCCTAGTAGACATGGTAATTTGGAATACTGACCCTGGGTGTAAACGTTGGGAAAGCCTCCTTTCTGAAGCAGAGGCCCGGAGTGGTCCAACAGCTCCCTCTACTCCCTTCGAGGGGGAAGTATTCGTTCTAACAGCACCCCACAGATGCCCATGCATCAGCTTTGGAAAGACACGAGCATGTTCAAAAATGCTAAAACTGTTCTAAATTGGCCACATAAGGAGAGACTGGGCCGAAACCAGTGGAAACCCTCCCATAAATGCTGCCCAGCTGAAACCTGTCACAAGTTTCTCTTCATTAGTCGACTTGATGACTGGCCGGAGGTAACAATTAAAGTGAGTTATTTTATGGTGTTAATTGTGCAAGAATATTAAAGGTGACTCCATTTGTCATGCCTTATTAGCAAAAGCATGGGAAAATATTAAAATAATAAACTCAACTACCCCCCAAATTCTGCCAAATTGATTTGACTTTGCCACATTCCCCTCTGCACCACCGGCTCCTTCCAGTGTGAGGGTGACCAGCGGTGGTAGGATTTGCCAGCCCAGGCCAGGAAGAAATAGGGGCGCTCGATGGCGGCCTTGCTCAAATCTTAACACTTTGCGTGCTCTCTGGAATTCCTGATATTTATTTCAATTAAATACACATAACTCAGGTGATCAAATGTATCACTTAATTTTGGGTCTAGTCTGGGGTGTTGGCATGAAAAATATAGTTTGATCTTAAGTTCCAAACATATGGATTGAGACACACAGCATAAGAGCTTTATCTGCATGTACACACTCATGTTCACAAGGGAGCATTTTGCTTTTTAAAACCACAGAACACACACATGCATATACACACACAAACACACACACACACTCACACACACACACAGATATATATACCTGGGGTGCCAAAAATATATACACATTTTTGTTTTGTTTTGTTTATATTTTTTTAAGGTTTTTATTTGGGAATTGGGGGGAGGGGAACAGACAAGTTGCTGTCTTTTTTTGTTCTTCAGTCTAGTTGTGGAGGACGTTGCTTCACTGGCCCACAAGTTGGCACCATCATTGCACTCTTCCCGGGCGAGGCAGATCAGTCGCCGGCTTCTGGACGGCCACTCACGGCAGCTGCTGGCCGCTCACGCTGGCTGCTGGCTACACACGGTAGCCCATGGCAACCCACTGCCACAGGGGCTGCAGCCTACGCCGTCGCCGGTGACTCACGGCAGCCCAGCTCCAGGTTGAGCTGTTGTTCAGCATCTTAGCTGTAGAGGGCAGTGTCTGGCCCTCATATGTGGGATCCGAACCGGGACCCTCTGGCATCCCAAGCCAGCTCTTAACCAACACGCCATTCAGCTGGCCCTGTATATGCACTTTAAGAAAAAAAAACTATTAAAATTGTAATACTCAATATATGCCAAAAATAAAAGATGAATACAAGTCACGTTTGACTTCCGCAATTATAAGAGGTGCTCTGAGTGGTTACCATCAGCGTCCAGACACTTGATTACAGAGAACTGCTGCTTGAGCATAGATAACATCTCTGAAAACGTGTATGCATTTTTTGGCACCTCTGGTGTGTGTGTGTGTGTGTGTGTGTGTGTGTGTGTGTGTGTGTGTGTGTGTATATATATATATATATGTATATATGTATATATTTCAGTTATCTTTTCTAAAACTTCCCATGTCACGTTTACAAAAAAAAAAAAAAAGCTTATGCTAATGTATGACATGCTACCTAATTTAGATATTCACAAATTTCCTCAGGAAAAATAACTAGGCATGTCATCATTACTAGTTAAAGCCATATTTACCACTCGAAACCCTTTGCTGTTGCAATATCATGCTACTAATTTGCCTCAATGTGATTGTTTTGCTTTGAGTCGTTTTCCTGGTACACATACAGTGTCCATTCATTCACACGTCCACCCGTTTATTTAAGATCACTGAGGACTTACTGTGGTTTGCAGGGCCCCAGGCCCCAGGCCCCAGGCTGGGAGTGGTGGGCTTCAGAAGTGCCCACTCGCTCAGCACTTACATCAGGGGAGAGAGCTGGCCAGAGCCAGCCCCGGAAATGAGAGAAATGAGGTGTGGGCTCTGACAGAAACATGCCCAGGACTGCGGTTTCATTCCCCTTGTATGAACCAGCCATGCCCTGGAATAATATGTATCTTTTAATAGTCTGACATCTTCACGTGCATATTCAGGGAGTTTTGGCTTTCACATACAAGACATGCAACTATTACTCTAAATTAAAACAACTGCTCGCTCCAATGGCGTCGTTCTCATTTCCTCCTAACTGTACACACGAATCCTCCATGTGACACAGTTATTTACCAAATTAAGGCAAAAAAAATGAGCATCCATGCAGTACTAACAAAAGACACAGCCTTGTAAAAAATACAAATTTATTAGCACCCCATCCTCTGAATGTACATTGATAGAAAGTACAATTAAATCAGCATTTTTCCTGCTCAGTCAGCATAAATTATGGCCACCTCTGCAAGACTTGTGCAGTGCATTGTTTGTGCTCACGGAAACAATAGTCTTCCAGGCAGAAATCTTTTCTTTTTTTTGTCTTTTTAGTCTATAAGGGGTCTCCATGCCCAAACCTGGCATATGAAGGCAGGATGTCAAACAGCTTCACCCGCATCATGCCACCCCAAAATTCTCATTCCCTATCGCCAGCCCACTGTGTATGAGAAATGTCCATGAGCTAATAGCTAATGAACAGTCTTAGAAGTCACTATTGTTTGACCTCTAGTATTACACACCAGATAAACCCCACTCCTGAGAGGCTAAGGCAAAGAATCCTGTGGCCTGTTCCCTAAACCTTCAGTCTCTTTGAACAGACGCTGTCAGTCAGCTCGGGCTGCTACAGCAAACTTCTGCAGACTGGGGGCTTCAACAAGCTAAATATCCCTCTCACACTTGTAGAGGCTGGGCCGTCCCAGACAAGTTGTGGGCAGGCTCTGTGTCTGGTGAGGGCCACTTCCTGGCTTGTAGCCAATCGCTGTCTGGCTGCGTCCTCACGTGGCCTTTCCGTGGTGAGTGCTTCAGGGACAGACATCTTTTTCTCTCTCTTCCTCTTATGAGGGCTCTAATCCCATCGTGGGTGGCCCATCCTCATCACCTCATCTAAGCCGTATCACCTCCCAAAGGCCCACCTTTAAATACCATCACACTGGGGGCTAGGGCTTCAACATATGGATTTTGAGGGAACACTTTCAGCCCATAAGAGGGACTTTATCTTCCTAGACTTATATGACCCCTGACATTCATCACTAGACTCGTAGACTATAATAAAATAGTTCAGCTTACTTTGGAAAGACTCGTAGAATACAAAATAAACTAAGCCAAATTTAACCCAACCAAACCAGACCAAGCTTAAAAGGCCCCATGATGCGCCTCCGCCCTGAGCCTTGAACTTCCAGGGGAGACCAGAGACAAGCCAGGGTTTCCCAGGTGACCCGGTGTGTGACCACATGCTTTCCTAGTCGCCCAGTTCTCGTGTTGTGGCATCAAGTGGCCAAAGCCTTTCCCCAACCCCAGGCTGACTTTCTCCAGGATCTTGCCTCCGACTCCCTGGTGCATCTCCACAGTGACTGTGCTGCATGATAGTTTCTGGAACCTCATGGCTACAACAGATGGCCTGGAGTTTTCAAGTCCAAATTTTCTATATTCTTCCACAAGTCCCTTTATTCCTCTCTGATTCTGTTTCCTCTTGTATTACACGTGAACTGGTGCTATTAAGAGACATAGCTGTGACGGTGCTGGGGACGATGGCAGACAAGATAGCAGCCCTACTGCAGGGCAGGAGTCCTCCAGGTCAGCGTGCTGAGATAAAGAGCGACCAGAGGTGGGGTCTATTTAAAATCTACAGCATTTCCAGGTTTGGGGCTGAGCTTTTGTGAAGAGCAGAGCTCGGAAGAAGGGTGTACAGTGATGAGGAGAACAATCCTGCCACCTGTGCATCCCCAGTTAGAAGTTAAAGACAGAGAGCAGACCTCAGTGAGAGGCTGTGGCCCAGATGTCCCCAGAGAGGGGGAAAACTGCAAGTCGAGTGGAGAAATGTTCCCCTCACCCCTTTTCCCACTCAAATCCCTTACAACTGAGCACATTTAAAGAACACAGTACGTGAAGGTGGGGTCTTAGCATACAAAACGGGATTTTCCCACCCATGAAGGGTGCGTGTCGCTGGTGTAAGAGGTAAGTGTGGCCGAGGAGCACCTGCCCCCCAGGGCCCTTCCACGTGGCTGGTGGAGGCTGCACGGTCTGTCGTGACCGTTGAGAAAGTCGCACGACCTGGACTCCTGCTCCCCCAAACCGGGAGAGCCGATAACAGCAGTTCTTTCTTTCTTTCTTTCTTTTTAAAGATTTTATTGGGGAATTGGGAGAGGGGAATAGCATTGAGGAATCGGGGAAGGGGAACAGACAAGTTGCTGTCCTTTAGTCTAGTTGTGGAGGACGTTGCTTCACTGGCCCATGTTGGTGTTATCATTGCGCTCTTCCCGGGTGAGGCAGATCGGTCGCAGGCCTCTGGACGGCCACTCATGGCGGCTCTTGGCAGCTCACACCCGCTGCCAGCCACTCACACTGGCTGCCGGCCACACATGGTAGCTTATGGCAGGCAGCCCACTGCAGCAGGGGCTGCAGCCTACGCCATCGCTGGGGATTCACTGCAGCCCAGCTCCAGGTCGAGCTGTTGTTCACCATCTTAGCTGTAGAGGGCAGTGTCACTGGCCCTCATGTGGGATGCGAACTAGGGCCCTGTTGCTCAGAGCTGGCGTCCCAAGCCAGCTCTTAACCAACGTGCCACTCTGCCAGCCCAGCAGATGCTTGTTTAAATGTGCTCAAGGTCTACAATGTCCTGACTGGCTCATGAATTCACTCAGTCACTGCCATGAAAGGAACAGGGCACAGTAAAACAGGAAGCAGCTACTATGAAAGCCTTGATGCGCACAGCCGCGCACCCTTCGACAGACGCTTTCCTGGTGTCGCTGCAGACCCGGGGCGGTGGGTGTCCATCTGCAGACACACCGAGGAGAACTCTTGTGCACACCGGGCCTTCGGTGGCTGGAAATGGCATCGGGGCAGTGCTGCACTGCAAGGACCCGTGTCTTCTTCCTTTTCTGGCTGCATTGCCTTAACAAGCAAGGGCCACGGGGCAATCTTTGGGAGAAGTCCCTAGCGTCGCTTTCCTTGTAGCCTATCAGTTTTATGAACAATTCATTCCCAACACATTCATGAAACAAATCTGTTCATCTAAGATGAGAGATACACATCTGGTGGAGAGACACCTGCTGTCGTGGCGCCTGGAGAGGAAAAGGGGGCTGACCTGGGAGGTGGAGGGTGGGGGCGGGGCAGCAAAGGGAGACATTCGGTGAAGTTACTATGCGTCGTTTCCTCTGTTAGACTGCGTGAGGTCCAGACAGGCAGCTGGACAGAGGACCAAGACTGGGCCTGCGGTTCTGCAGGTCAGCCACGGGCGGCACCACAGGGAGCATGAGCAGAGCGCTGCAGAAAGTAAACGAGCCCAGGATCTGGACATCAGTCTGCAAGCTGTCCAGGAAAAAGGCAGGAGAAGAAGAGGAGGAGGAGATGGAGAAGACACGCTTTTAGAGATGAAAATACATGGTGCCTACAGAAAGAAATATTTTATACGGTACCCAAAAAACCATGCTGTCTGATTCAATCCACGGGAAATAAAAAACTGGGCAAAACTAATCTATGCTAGTAAAAGTCAGACTAGTGATACCTGAAAGGGGAGGTTGATTGAAAAGAGTGCCAGGGAACTTTCTGGCTGGCAGAAAAGTCGCATGTCTTATTTTGGTGGCAATTACTTGAATGCATGCAATTGTCAAAACTCACGGTCCCAAACACCTAAGATCTGCATCTTTTTCTGGGTATAACTTAGGTCTCCATCACAAGAATTAAAACAATGCTTTCTTTATCTGCTTCATTACTAGACTAATACTTGGTAGTTTCGATATTTTTTAACAAAATAGCCCGAGGAGCTCTGAAATGTGGTCTCAGCAGGCAGCCGCCAGCTTTCATTTTCAGGCTTCCTGAGCGTCCTCTTGCGCCCCGACACAATGGAGTTATGAGTAAATAAGCAGCCGTGGGAGCAGCGCGTTGGAACGCTCACTTAACCTGCGAATCGCAAGGTTATTTTTGTAGCCGTGCCCTGTCTGCCAGTGTGGAGGGTGATTTATGGTGTTCAGCTGAGCTCCATCATCATTGTTCTCACCTTTGTTTCCATCATAGTTAATTAAAGGGAAGGTCATTGTCACCTTATGTTTTAAACCTTCTTAACATAATATATCACCCTTGGTCCTTTAATAAGGGGATTTGTGAAGGAATGGTGTAATAGGAAAAAAGTTTACGGCATAATCCATCCTGTTCACAATTACACGTTAGCTACTGCACATAATGAAAGTTAATAAGTAGACAAAATGAAGGTCTGCCTTGGGAGTCGTTCAAAAGCTGATTAATTGGCTGGATGATGTAATAGAACAAGAAGATACCGAGCTTTTCTAAACGGCAGGCAATGTGGCCAAAACAAGCTCCAGTTAAAGGACAATCTCTCCTTCCTTTTTTTTTTTCCTTGCAAACTGTCACCCCCAAACAATATGAAATTAATTAAACAACTGTTTACGAAATTCCTTCCCTGTGCCAGGCATAGGCTGAAAACCGGGACACAAAGGGTGAAGTAAGACACCGTTCCTCCCCCGAGGGGAATGCAGACTAGTGTTGGTTGAGATACAAAGGAAGGACAATTTATTTATTCTAAGTGGTTACTCCTGGGGATACCAGAATTAGTTAAGATTCATAAGAATGACTGAAATAATATTAAGTACTCCAAGCACATCTGCCAAGAAAATGTTAAATCCTTGCTCCAAATCCATTTATTTCATTTAACAAACACTTATAAAGTACTTACTAAAAGACAGGCATTGTTCTGAGCGGTCTCCCAATATTAAGTCATCTAACACCTACAACATCCCTAATGAGGAAGACACCGTTCTTTCTCCTATTGTAGAAATGAGGGAACTGAGGCAGGGAGCAATCACTAACTTCCCCACAGTTGTGCAGGTCTCCAGAATCCACAGGGCGATGCAATCTTTCAAATTAGATTCTGTGAAAGTTTCAGAAATAATGATTTTTTTACAGATTTTCGATAAAAGGGGACTTTTGCATAAAGACCTTATAGGATCCTGTATCTCTAATGGTAATAGCACAACTCAGCTAACGTGGAGGACCTACTGACCCGTAAACGTAAATCATTGACAAAGGTAACATTTAGGGGAACATGCGGCAAGATGAGAAAACGGGCCTTGGAGAATATCCTCCTGTGCACATGCCAAAGGAAAGGCGGTATGTCAAATCCAAGAGGAGGGATAGCTGCAGTGAAACTTCACACATCAGGAAAAATGTCACGGCGATGAAGGCAGAAGATTTCGTCAATGACACGACTCACTGTTAGAGTTATCAGCGGGCCCATCTTTGATCTGTGCTCCTCTTGGATAAAGATGCATGCAAGTTTGCATAATGCCAAAGATGAGTGCAGACTAAATAAATCTCACATGGCCAGATGAGAAGTGAGTATAGACACTGTGGCGGGCAGCACCCAGGATGGACCGTCGGGATCCCAGGGGTGTCCACACCCCTGTGTAATCCTGCCTTGAGTGTGGGCTGGACTGAGGGACTCACTTCCAGCAACCTCAGTGCAACAGAGGCTGGGAGTTAATGTGGAGATTGGGTTACAGAGACAATGGCTTCTGTCCTGGGCACTCTTTCTCTAACTTGTTCACTCTCAGGAAGCCAGCTGTTATGTCATGAACTGCTCTACCAACGCCTCATGGGACATGGGACTGAGGGTGGCCTTTGGCCAGAGGCCAGCAAGGAACTGAAGCCTCAGTCCATCAGCCTGCAGGGAACAGCGGGAGCGAGATTGGAGTGGGCCCTGCCCAGCCGAGGTTTCAGAGGAGACTGCAGTCCTGTGGAAAACCCTTCCTGGTACTTCATGAGAGACCCTGAGCCAGAAGCACCCAGATAGGCTGCACCCACACTCCTGAGCCACAGAAACTCAGAGATAATGCATGTCTGTTATTTTAAACCATTACATTTTTAGTGCAATTTGTTATGCAGCAATAGATAATAAAAGCACCTTCCTTTCAACATACACTTATTTTCCACCATATTCCAAGAAACCAGGGACTATACCAAAGAAGAATAGGTGAGATGCAGCTTTTGCCTTCGAGAAGTTTGCAGTCTAATGGAGGACAGTTGAATGCATGGTCACAGAAATTTTCTGATAAAGCTTTGTCACTTTGGCAATAGTGACAAAGGGGTTTCTGTAAACTCGTGCATAAAAGAATTAACACAGGAAGTCCTAAATGATGAAAGATGGGTACTTGATATTTACAGTGCATTTATGCTTCATTTTCTGTGACTCGATCATAGAAGTGTAGACATGGAGATGGGCCTGATAAACCTGAGTGGGTCACCTGGAAACCAGGAAGCACTGCAGCATGCTAGGTCTTTTGTTCACCTCCAGTCCCTTACTCTGACTCCGGGCTGCAGTAAAACAATTAAAGAAGAGCATGAGAAAGGACAATACGAAGCATGACAGGCCTGCTTTCCTTCCAGCAAATCCTAATTTAGCAGCTCTATGTACCAGATACAGCACATATACCGGCAGTGCCAATAAAATGTATACACGTTTTAAGAGGTGATCAGCGTTGCTCAAGCAGTAGTTCACCATCATGAGAAGTGTCTGGACGCTGATGGTCACTTCTTTGAGCACCTCTTGTCATTGCAGAAGTCAAATGTGACTTGTGTTCATCTTTTGTTATCGGTATGTATTGAGTATTATAATTAATACAGTTTTTTTCCTTTCTTAAAATGTGTATATATTTTTTAGATATATAGATCTGTGTAGGTCCTGTAAAGAACACTAAATGTAACCCAAGCTCATCCCAACTCCTTCACCAAGTTCCACTGGCAGTTTTTGTCTCCTAGCGTGAACATCTGTGTCCGAGAGAAAACACACAATTGCTTCGTAATTTGTATTTCCAACAGCTCCTCTTTATAACAAACCTAAAAAGGAATAGGATACTGGGTATATATCAGGTTTTTTGTTTGTGCGTTTGTTTTTTCCTCTAGGAAACATTTCTACTGTCCAATAATAGAGGAAAAATAAAACAGATTATAAGATACATTTTGGAATACCAGTTTGGTGGGATTCCTTCTCTTATTGATGTAGAGTGCAGGATAAATATTCATGACAATGGCACATGGATTTCATCCATCAGAGATGATAAATTAGCTTCATTTGCTTTTGCGCAAGTCACTTCCTTGCTAGAAGACCATTCCATGGCCTGTGAGGATGGAGATGGAAGAGGGCTCAATGGGCCCTCGAGTTTGTACTGAGAGGTAGGTACCCTCCGTTACTCACCAACCATGTGGTCTTGAGCAATGCACAATTATTTTGAGCCTTGGCTTCTGTAAATACATCCGACACTCATTTCTCACAAAGGCAAACAAGTGTCACAGAGTAGGTGCTCCGTTTATAATGATTATTATTTCTGTTACTCAGATTATATGATTATTTACATCACTATGGTATTAAAGTGGATGAT
Organism: Hipposideros armiger; assembly: GCF_001890085.2. Taxonomy (NCBI): domain Eukaryota; kingdom Metazoa; phylum Chordata; class Mammalia; order Chiroptera; family Hipposideridae; genus Hipposideros; species Hipposideros armiger. Next base: position 1,116,743 of record NW_017731543.1, on the reverse strand, counting down.
TCCTGAATCTCTCTACCAAAGTGGAAATTCTGTAGCTGCAAAATTGGGAAATAAGTAAATATAACCCAGCTTTGAAATCCTGGGAACAATAAGCTTGTGAAATCAAAATGGCAGTTTGGTTCCCTTCATCCACGTTAGGATTGAGAAAGACTTCCCCGGCTGAGCTGTGCTCACTCATCTACCTGCTCTGTCTCTCGGCGCCATCGCTGACACAAGCTGGCACTGAATAGCTGTCAGATGACTGGATTATTTAATGCCTTTTACAATATTCAAAACTTCATTCCTGTTAATTACTCATGGGAAGGCTCCAGGTGGTAGAATTCCCCTGAATTCCTTGCTGGAAGGACATTGCCTTCGTCTTAGAAGTTTTCATCCTTTCCTGGTTCTTGGCCTACACTGAGGAACAGAGGGATTATCTCAGATGGGTTGAGTTTCAGCTGACTCTCCATTGGATGCGTTTTTATGGCAGGCTTTCATGAGCAACTTTTCTTATTCAATAAACAGGACGCAGAGATTGGCATGGCTTCCTGTGGTCACAGCGCCTGAAAAGTCTAGTCTGTCAGGGCGAGAACACGCTCATATCAGGCCTGGAGCTCAGACTTTTCAAGCACGTCAGGAAAAATGCTGAACCTGGCCCCGGAAGTGGAAAGTGGGGTTGCAGGCAATGGATAGTTTCCAGGACACCCCTCTTTCCTGTGACTAGACCATACGCTCTTGTTTCTTTGCGTGCCTCATAATTGTTGTTGTTGTTGAAAACTGGACATTTTCAATATTATCATGTAGCCAGTCTGGAGGTCCCTCCCTGGGCTTTCTTGCCACTGCCTGTTGTGGGCTGTTGTTTGCCTGGAGGGTGGCTTTCTGGGTGCCTCGGTGTTCATGGCTGTGAAATGAAGGCAAGTCAGGCTGCATCCAGTCCTCTAATGTCAATCACCTGTCTCATAATGAAAGCGATCATCAGCTCTGACTCTGAGTGAGAACGAATAAAGCCTCACGGCCACCTGTATTACCACTCCCCAGGGAACTTTCCCCCTTTAAGTCTAGCAGCCAAACTAGGAGGCTGTGCTTTGAAGCCCAAGATGCCACTCCCTTGCCACTGCAGGCCTTGGTGAGACAGGACAAGGAAGGCAGGAGATGAACTATTTCGTGTTGGACTAAGACCAATAAACAAAATTAAAGACATTCCCGACCCTTTCTATGTCATATCAGTCTGCCTCTCTGCTCCAGCTACTCGCACGAGACAGCCCTGAGCCTCTTAACAGGCCCCTGGACACATGCTCTCAGGACACACAAAGTAGAAGTCTGTGTGGTGTCTGTGACCCCAACCACAAGGCACAATAACTCAGGTGACTTGACAATAATCCAAACCGCTCACGGAATAGTATTACCTATACTCAGTGTGATTTTCTGATAACTTCGTGACATTGCTCAGATGCTGTAGTTCAAATTATTTAGTAAAAATTCATGTTTCCTGGTTACCAAACCACTGCAAACAATAACTTACATTAGGCTCTCCCTCTTTCAATCTTTCACCCATTCTAATTTACTAAACTTTTCTCCAGCTTTGATCTTTGACTTAAAATGTCAATTGGGGTATGCTTTGTCAAGTTCACACTGATCAAAACAACTAACAATATAATTGATTTATCAGGACAAAGATCTAATTGGTGTTGTTTCAGAAATCCACCCACTGGACCACAGGTGCTGTTTTCTGAGATTTCCAACAGACCTGAGCTCTGGGCTCTGGGCTTTTCAAATGTCCTTCAAGCATGTAGACACATGTCACAGGATTCTCACACACACAGTTCCTGTTCCTCCCACTGTCTCCAGTGACCAAAATTCGTCCCTGCAGTGTTATGCTTCCTTGAAGTGAAAAGTAGTTTTCCTCTTGACTGAATGACTGACTTCCTAAAACAATGGTTCATAATGAGTTGAAGTTGTTGTATCCAGTCAAAAGGTTTCATGGGTTTTAGCCAATGTTCCCGTGTAGCAACAAAATTCCCACTCAGTGGCGTAGTGTGCATCTCTGTGTGCATGTCTGGTTATCTTGGCTTTGGGTGTCTACACGTTTGTATGTCTAGTTCTTTCAGGTTGGGCATTTGATTTCTCTTTAATTAAAATGTATTGGGGTGACAATAGTTAGTAAAACTACATAGGTTTCAAGTGTAAAATTCTGTAATACATCATCTATGTATCACATTGTGTGTTTAGGCATTTGATGTTTTTTGCTCCATTTCAGAGATTATGCAATATTACAGTAGCTACCAGGGGTAAAATTAAAATATCACCAAGCTTAACTGATGCCTGTACATATTTGTATAATCGATTACTTATATGTTATCAGTTAATTATAAGTTAACCGATACTTATTTGTTTTCAATTCATTTACATTAGAAACAAGTTACCATTTTAAGTAATTGTCTCAGAGTATATACTGGATTTTTGTGCTAAGGTAACATCATCATTGCAAGGTCAGAATGGTCAAAATAGTAAAACCCCCTCCCCCGAACCCATGAATGCCACATCCTGCTAGACATACAGCCTGCACCCGGCTTGGCAGCCAAATGCGTCATGTAAGACTAATTGAACTTCCTGAGGGCACGAACCCCTGAGGGTAGAGGAAAAAATTTTAGCCACAAATCTCTTTTTTATACATCCTCTATGTAAGCCTGCATCGACCACCTGCAGGGGCTGACACCTCTCGTGGGCTCAGTCCGCAGGTTAATAAGCTTGCTTGCTTGAACCATGATGTCTCTCACCTCTCTCTCTCTCTCCCTTTCTCTCTCTCTCTCTCTCTCTCCTCTCTCTTTCTCTCCCTCTCACTCCCAGCGAAACTTTCAATCATTAAGGAGTGAAAATCACAGCTTCTCACACATTAGAAATTCTATTACAAAACTTATGGTATGTTGGCTATTCTGTAAAATACTTAAAGTCTTGAATATACAGTTTTAAAACTAAATTTCTAGTCTCGGGACATGGAATAGAGAGCGGGAACGGATTCAATGGAATTGTAATAGATAAGCATGATAATGGGGGTGGGAGGGCAATAGATGGGGGGAGGGCGGTTGTTACCTGGTGAGGGTGAAAAAAGGGTAACTATTGTATTGTTCTGTACACCTGAAACTAACAATAAAAAAAAATAAATTATAAAAAAACCCCAAAAAACTAAATTTCTAATGCAAACGAGCCAGATAACATTTCCAAGAACACAGACATTAATCACTTCCTATATTTTTTCCTTTTCTATTGCTTCTGTAACAAATTACCACTAGCTCAGTGTCTTAAAACAACAGAAATATATCATATAACATGTTCTCCAGTGGGAAGTCTGACGTGGTTACAGGAGTCGGGCGGAGGGCCGGGCGTTGTTCAGGTTCTTGTCTTGGAAAGCTGCATGAACAGGGTGCCCCTGGCCAGAATGGAGAGGCAGGCTTGGAAGCGAGGTCAGGAGTCGGTTTGGTTATGGAGTCTGACATCTCTCTGGTACTTCCAGGGTGAAGCTGGCCATGCAGCTACACCAGCGTGGAATCTGATGTGTGAGTACAAATTTGAGAATCACAAGAGAGTCACTGGAAAGCATGAAGCTCAGAAGAGAATAGAGGCCATCAGACATGTGTGGAGACAGGAGGAAGAGGAGGCCTAGACTTTCGGAAAAGAGCTGTGCATTCTCACCCCAGGAGAATACCCTGAAAATGTGGACAAACCTTTGAAGTCATCACTGAATACCCTAAAATCTGTACAGAATAAAAACCCCTCGGTGTTGGTTAATTTTACTTGTCATCCTGACTGGACCATGGGGCACCCAGAAAGTTAGTTAAACACTGTTCTTAATGTGTCTGTGAGGATAATTCTAGATGAGATTAATATGTGATTCTACTGAGTAAAGCCGGTTGCCCTCCCCAATGTGGGTGGGCCTCAGGCAATTCAGTGAGGTCCTAAATGAAACAAGAGGCTGGGTGAGGAAGAATTCTCTCTCTTTGTCTGACTGCCTTTGAGCCGCATCATCAGTCTTTCCTTCCTTCACACTTGGACTCTGACTGGAAGTCCATCACCCTTGGCCATCCAGGGCCTGGGCTGCTCAGCCTTCATCGTCACGTAAGCCAACTCCTTATAATAAACATGCACATATACTATTGGATCTTTTTGTTGGAGAACCTTGACTGAGGTACCCTACTTAAAGTTAAACATAGCTAAATTCATGTCATGCCCATGTTAGATGAGACAAATTCTGTTCTCCAGTCATAGTGCAATAGCTCAAGCTGTTAAATAGCTATAGAACGTAGAAGCTGAGTCGGGAGTAGACCGTCTTTCTGTAAGCATGTGACACTTGCTGTGATTACAGCTCTTACTTAGTAGGGCTCTTAACTGCCATCAGCAGCACAGATGGAAAGTTACCTTTTGCAGGTCTGCTCACGTTCACAGTTATGCTCATTAAAGACTCAACATTTTAATAAAAATGTCTACAGGAAAACAAAGAACAAAACAATGATCTGACTCTTAGTTTCACTTTTTAGCTTTGAAATCTCTATAGATCTACATCTGGCCACCATGTTTATTTCCTTCTTGTTGGTCATGACTTCCTGTCTGTCACAACTTCCGGTGTCTCACCGTTCCTTGTGTCTCACAACTAGTGACTGAGAAGACCCAGGTCATGTTCCATTCATATCCAACCCCCCACTCCCCGCACCGCCTTCAACAAATAACTGTTACATCTGAGCACCTATGCCCAGTCCACCCCCTCTCTCCACCTGGCCTCTTCTCTGCCCCTCTTCTTATGCTATCCAAAAGTTCAGCATGCAACACTCATGCATCAGCACTGGAGTAGAGACCCCTCAGCCATAAAGTGCTTTGAAGTTTTCAAAGGTGTTGAGAAAGACTAACTTTAAACCTCTCTTAGCTATAATAAATCTCCCTCAGAGAAACACATGCTACCACTGAAAAGAGAAAAAATAATAAGGTGCTTACCCAATCCATTTCTAAATGTGGAATCGATAATACCTACTACCTTATTGTTCCTGGGTTACCTTTAAAATGGTACTGAGGGAAGGGGCTGTGCACATTAATGCATGCAAATAATTCAGCGTTTAACAACAGCATGAAGACTCTCTCAAAGGAAGGAACATACACACATGCTTTCTCACATGCTCTCCAATTTATCATCGTGTTCTCCTCAACTCTGGGGTGTTGCATTTTAGGGTCTTATTAAATAAATCAAAAGAGAATATTATCTGAAATTAGGAACCAGACAGGACAGCAGCTAAAATTAATTCACCATAGTAATCTCCTCCTAAGAAACCCCCCGAGGAAAAACATTATATGCCCATTTCCATGGGCAGAGATTTAAATATATCTCTCCTCTAAGCTCTACATGCTGAAATCCATATGCATTCAAATAAAAATGTGCCTATCCTCTCATAGGGAAAACTGGGAGTCTGCACTGCCCTCTAAATGAGTCCAATTAAAATTAATCAAGTTGCACATCTACATTTTAGAATCACTGAATATTTGAGAGAGAAAAGAGGTCTAAAGAGAGATGTGCCCGTGTACATTTCCAAACATTTCAACCCTTGCCTCACCCATGAAAAGAAAACCCAGACCGAGAGCTATCAACACAGACACATGTGTGTGGAAATCCAATCATCCCAGCCCCCTTCATCTTGAAGCTACACATGCAAAAATAATAACTGCGCTCAACAGAAGTGCCGTTAAACACTGGTACCCAAATTCCATTCCATTTCACCTCCAGTGGGTTTGGGGTGGGGGGCCCTAAGCGTGGTTGGGTTAGTTGGAGATAATGTGATACGAGGCTCGAAGCCCTCCTTGGATTTCAAACAGGTCAACTTGTCAAAGCTTAATGTGGAAGCCAATTACATTAATTTTCCACAGCAGCCAAATACATATTTCATTTCCATCTCCCACAAGAGATGGGGTCCAAGGATCCTGTTTCGAAAGGCTCTTATCACTAAGTAACATTCATACCCCCAAAGGAACCCTTGGCAGCCGGTGGCCCATTGATGTGATTGCGCGAGGCCCAGGCTGCCTGGCGCTGCTGCAGAGCCGCTCGCAGCCGCACACACTCGGGGACAATGGCCGTCCAAGCCGGCCACATTGTCAATAAATTTCAATTACACTAATTGCCAAGAGTTCAATGAGTGCACTTTGAAAAGGGGGAGAAAGGAATATAAAAAAGGGAGCTTATGCCTCATAGGGCTAAAGAAAAGGAAGTAATAAATAGTCTGTGTTTTCTAATGGGGGCATTCAAGGATTTTTCAACATGGTTTAACCAGATTTTACAAGCTGTTCCAGCTTCAGGGACCCTGTTTTACATTTCTTTGTGACTGTCTCCAAACAACATATACAGAAACTCAATTATGTGGCATTATATTTCAGGGGAGATTTAATTTCTAAGTTTTTTTTTCCCACCTCAGTTTTCTCTGCTTGGATGGGTAATGCGTTGAGTGAATTTGGGGGAGACCATGCTGGGAGCCAAGGGGACTGCTTTCAGTACTAAAATACTAACCACAGGATGACACAGGACACAGGGTGGAGTGTCCCTGTTATATTACATACTGTCAAATAATTTAAGCATTGGAAAAAAAAAAGCCCCATGGTGCTTCATGGTCACAAATCACCCTACCTTTGGAAGGTGGTGAGGTCTGGGCCAGTTTTTCATGATTAGATAAATCATCATTACCATTCGCACATTTTTGTCTTCACAGGGAAGGACAGGGTTTCATGTCCTTTAGTTGTTTGGGGGGCTCCCCCAAACCCACTTGGTGCCATGGCCCCCGGGGGCACTGAAACCCCAGGACATCAGGCGTGGAGTTTTGTTCACCATGGGGCTGCAGCTGAATGACCCACACACTAGGCGTCGTGTGGCCGGCCCCGTGCTGAAACCTTTGCTGCCCAGGACATAATGAGGCCAGGGAAGCTAACGAGACAGCACACCTGCAGGGTTCCCTTAGCGTCTTTAAAGGACCTAGGCCAGGTGCCCTGCCCCGGGAGCTATCCTCCATCACAGCTCCATACAGCGAAGCGCATGGGTGGGGGCAGCCTCCAGGTGAGCCACAGACCTGGACCTGCACAGCCATCCCTTCACTGGTGAGGAGGCGATAATAGCAAACCCTTTCTTTCGAGGACACTCTGCACCAGGCCTGGACTAAGCCTTGTATGGGCGTGAACTCATTTGCTCCTGAAATTGAATCCTCAGGTCGTCTTTGCTCATCGGCTGACACCAAACGTGAATGCCAGAGAAAGGTGGTGTTAGTAAACCTCGCTTCAGTCATATTTTTGTCATTGTATTGCCTCTCTCAAAGATATTTTCATTTTAAACAGTACCTCTGCCTAGCGAATGAAAGCTCTGTGCTCTGGAAAGGGGTTTTAAGCATCAAGGAGCAGATGGGGAAATTGTAGTAGCTTGATCTATGGAAACATGGTGCTAATTACACCCTGGGAGGATTAACGAAGACCGGCGAGGATCATGGCAGCATTTCTGATGACATCCAACGGAGGCGGCCCTGGGCTGCACTCAACGGACGAGTGTGTCCTGGTGGCGAAAATATTCCACAGTGCGGGACGTGACTGTGACGCCTCACGCGCGCGAGCTGTCGCTCCCAAGGATGAACGTCACTGATTCCTCAGGCCCTGATGTGCCTCTCCTTAGCTGTTTGTTTGGTTACGTGGCCCATCCTCCCAACCATCTCAAATCCATTATAGCAGAAGGTTCACCACCATAGTTAAACAACTAAAACGAAAGAAAGAGAAAGAAAGAAAGAAAGAAAGAAAGAAAGAAAGAAAGAAAGAAAGAAAGAAAGAAAGAAAGAAAGAAAGAA
>NW_017731543.1:1104790-1108834 GCF_001890085.2 Hipposideros armiger | reverse complement strand
GAAAGAAAGAAAGAAAGAAAGAAAGAAAGAAAGAAAGAAAGAAAAGAATGGAATGGGAAAGGTGAGAAGGGGTGTGTAGGCCACTGGACTCTGTTCCTCAGAATATATCAAACAAAGCTCAGAGGAGGCTGCGTGCATGGGTGTGTAAGCCTCAGAGGTCCTTAATTTCCTTATCTTGTAAATGCTTATAAAATTTATGCAAATACACTCTGAAAAAAAATGAGGCAAAATGTAAGAAGGTTTACGCAATGTGAGCCTTATCCCTCAACAGCTTACTTGTCACTCCCCTGAAGCTCCTGCTGCTCAGTGCGAGGGGCAGCATGTTTTCTTTGGGGAGAGGTCTGGTCCCCGAAAAGGCCAGAGCTGCTCCTGTTATTGACAATCTCAGAAGGCCACACTTCTGGGCACCTCTTATTAGCTGTCCAGAGGAGGAGTGTTAGATAGTCGGTAAATAAAACAGCTTGTCATTGATTTATAGATTTGACATTATTTCATGACCATCTATCCATACAGTCTACCTTAGAAAGAATACAGACAATTTCTTTTGAGGGAATACTGAGAAAATAATTAATGTTTGCATTTTAGCAAAGGATAAAAGGAAATTCAGATTGATGAATAGAAACCTGGCTTTGAATGCCAACTTCCAGATGACTGCAAGTTATCTTTCAGGAAGTTATCAATAAGATATGAGAGAAAATAACTTTTGCATTAAGGGAACATAAGCTCAAGTTACATCCAAATGAGAAGGATGCGTACACTGTAGATTTAAAGAGACACTTTACAGTTTAGGGATTAGGTGGGACCAATTCTGCTAAACACAAAGTAAATTAATCCACTCGAGTGATGTAAACAATTGAAATATGAATTAGCATGAAAATAAAGATGGTGAAGTGGAAAAGGGCTATTTTGATTTGAAATGTAGCATATTTATGTTTAAGGAGGTTAAAAATAGCTTCATCATTGACAATTAAGGAAGTTATTTATTTTTACAACTTGAGTTTTCTTGAGGTTTTTGTTAGTTTGTTTGTTTGTTTTTAAGTTGATTTTTCTCCCACCATGGAGGTGGTTTGTCTTTTTTAGTATTTATTTAATGTAGTGTATGTTGGTGTCATCCGCTATCAAGTATTATGACATTCTAATCAATATTCTTAGAGAAACTCATGCGATAGAATGAAAAAGTACCAGCACAGCCCTTGAAGAGTGTGCAATATTAATTCACTCAAAAGGCCACACACTTGACTCAGAAGCCGGAATCAACCCTCGGGGAGCGCTTACCCACAGGCATTAAGCGATTGCAGTTCAGACGATGGCTGCGGTGGCCTCAGGAGGTTAAATGCACCATGAAAACTGTTGTCTGCTGCTATTTCAAGACAAAGAGTGAGAATGAATTATTATTCTTTGACCTTGTCTTTTTTTAGGGAAAGCCATCCTTCTGCTTGTCCTTGAATTACCAGTGATATTACCAATATTATTGTTTTATTATAACAATGATGATAATAATGATAGCAGTCTTACAAGGTGATGCTTCCTGAGATCTCACTGTGTGCCAGGCTTTGGGCTAAATATTTTTGCATGAACAATTGCATTCAGTGTTTTGAAACAGCCCATGAGGGTAGGTATTACCGCTGATACCATTTTACAAAGAGGGAGCAGAAATTCAGAACACATAAGTGACTTCCTTATGCTAACAGAACGAGTACAGCAGATTTTGAGCTCAGACCGCCTAGCTGCCCAAGCCTGGGTTGTTAGCCATCAGCCCTGGGCTTCTCCCACTCTTTACAAATGCATGGCCCACAGAGCCAGGCAAAGCCATTCTGATGCTGGTACGGGGTGGAGCTATACAAGCTTTGAAGTAGCGTCTTTCCCTGGGGACTCATTATTAATTCCAGCAAGGTTTGTGGACTGACACCATAATGGATTTTTAATGTAACAGCCCAGGATGTATGAGGAAACCAGACTGCGCCAGCTGAGTCCGCGCTCTCCCTCCCCAAGCACACCTGTGCATTTTGAGGACACCTGCCTCACCTGGCACATGGATCTCCGGCTCCTCTGAGAAACTCAGGGAAGGGTCTGTGGCTGGCCTGAGCCACTTGCTCACTGGGACAGCTTCAGGGTGACTTGAATCACCCAATTAGCCTTGTCTGCTTCTTAATTTTGCTTTGTTTTTTTTTCTATTGGAGAATCCCAACTATGTGGCTAGAAGCAGGAGCTGAGACATCAATGCTGATGGTGACACAAAAGAAAACCAGAATGAAAGCAGCGGGATTCACCTAAGATCTCTTCTGATAGAGTTCATACTCAGAATTCAGGGACGTGTCCCCCCAGATGTCCCTTAACCCCTGACCTCACGCCCAGAGAGGGCTGTGGCTCTGAGTGCTGCGGCTTTATACGCTGCAAACTCTATTACTTCCATATCAGGAACAGAAAACCTTAAGTGCCTGTCTTATCCTGTGATCTGATCTCTTGTCCATTCTAGTAATTTTCTCATTATAGCTCTTAAGATGCCTGTGAATCAAGCCCAATGATGGTTTCAGTTTCAACACACCGGGTAGCTTGTCAGCAGTGGCTTCCATGAAATTCCTCAACAATTAGGTTCTTTTAAATGAGATCTAACAATCCTTTATATTTACAACCTTTCAAATATGGAACTCTAAAAAAAAAAAAAAAACTTAAACCGTGTTGAATTGTGTTTCAGTCCCTTGGCAGGTTTAGATTTTTTTCTTGAAACTTCCAGTAAATGCTTGAAGTGTTTTTAAACTCTGTGAAGCCATGACTACAGCGCACAGGCTACGCAAACTCCAGAAGTGTGATGTATTGAAGCTGGCAGGGGCTGCTCATTCATCTTCGAGGTATAGCGGGAGCATCGGTAATTCCAAAAGGCATTACATTAAAATGAAAAGCCCCTGATGGCAATTGAAGGTGGTTTTTTGTTTCCTGTCATCATCCATTTGTATCTGCCAATAGCCTCTAGTTAAATCAATGCTCCTGATAAATATTGCTTGACTGAGGAAATAGAGCAAATCATCATTTCTTAGTAATGGATATTTATCTCTTTTCTGATAACATTTATTTTTCACATGTACAAATGCACAACCTGTCTGGATTTTATAAGCAATTAACACAGTTTAAAGGGTTACCTAAAATTAAAACTACTGAATATGCAACCGTTTGCTTTCTGATCTGTTCATGGTTTCCTTGATTAGAATGAATTACAACCAATCAATACTGATGCATAGGAACGAGCAGGGGCAGAAGCCACTCCCTCTGGACCCCTACCTCTGGGTCTGATTTCTTCACTGCCACCACTCACTCCATGTGGATTCACTGGGCACCCATGCCTCCTCTGTGCCAGGCACTAGGGCAGCAGGGGGGACACACACAGCCTCAGTACCTGCAGTCATGAAAGGGAAAGAAGGCACTTAAAAATCACAGCAATGAATGGACATTGCAGGTGACCTGAGAGCTGCATAGGAAGGCCAGGGTGTGAGATCGCACAGGGAGGGGAAGTGAGCATGTGAGGAAGGCTTTCCTGAGCAACCGCTCTGCAGCTGAGCTTTGAAGGATTTATGTGGGTCACTAAGGCGGGCCTTAAAAGGAAGCACATTTCAGGAAGAGGGAATAGCCTGTGACGAGGTCCCTGGAAAACAGCAACCGCAAAGAGTGCAAGGAAGTGCCATGCTCATGAAATGCAGTGAAAAAGAGGCATATGGATGTGAGGAGGACGCTTCAGGGAGCTATGTAGGTACCTACTGGCCAGACGATTGGCCTCAGAAGTTCCGGAAGGATTCAGATGGTAGTGAGGGGAAAGACGGTATCTCCATATTTATATTTGAAATGATGCCTCCAGCTGGATTATGGAGACTGGATGGAGGCAGGATGGAGAAGGATTAGCGAACATGCAGCAGTGGGGGCATGGCGAGGGGTGGTGGTAGTGTCATCATGGTGCTGGTGGTGCTGGTGGTGCTGGTGGTGGTGGTGGTGGTGGTGATGGTGATGGTGGTGGTGGTGGTGGTGATGGTGGTGTTGGTGGTGGTGGTGGTGGTG
>NW_017731543.1:1102248-1103306 GCF_001890085.2 Hipposideros armiger | reverse complement strand
TGGTGATGGTGGTAATGGTGGTGATGGTGATGGTGGTGCTGGTGGTGATGGTGATGGTGGTGGTGGTGATGGTGGTGCTCGTGGTGATGGTGGTGATGGTGGTGCTGCTGCTGGTGGTAGAACAAACTGGATGGATTAGAGTGATGCATGTAAGATAAAACCAACAGCATTTGATGTTGGCTTGGATACAAAATGAAAGCAGGCTCTGAGTTAATGCTTTCCAGGCTTTGGGCTGGTTAAGGTGGCTAGTGCGCCATTACTAACACAATCATAGTGAGAGATGATCCTATAGTGAGAGGACCATGTTCAGTTTCAACCAATAAAAGAAACTCATTTGTAAGGAGATTATTTCTGTGGCTATCACATTGTTACTGTACCTACACAGTTATCACTCTATGCCAGGGGCTGGTCTACATTTCTTACCTATATTAGCATAGTCATTTCTCATCACAAACCTATAAGGTGACTACTATTATTGTCCCCATAGAGGTCTAGTGAGCTTCCTCCCCTGGCTGAGCACTCACAGCTAGTCAGGGGGGCGGTCTGGGTATCCACGGTGCCGGGGCCTACGGCTCTTACCATAAGCAGGGCTGCCTCTCTCTGTACTATGATGACTCACCTTGCTCAGGGTTTTAACAGGAAGCAGTTACGGTTCCCTCATCTCTGTGTTTGTATGAAAGCAACACCCCTCCTTTTCTTGCAAGACAGTAGTTCCTTTGGCCAGATTCCATATTTTCCCAACATGGTGAGTTAATAGCATGGTCTCATTCGCATGTTCATGATTGCAGTCAGGTTCAATACAAATTTCTCTTTCATACGCTCCAACTCAAAGCTCTGCTTACCTCCCCTGCGTGCACACTAGAGCTGTGACATAGAAGGCGGGTCTCATGCGGTCTGATTCTCAGGTTCTTCCTCCTACCCTATCCCTCTTCCAGCATAACTGTTCTGGAGGTAATGTGGGAGGAGGAAGAAGAAAAAGACAGCAGTCCTGTACTTCAACAGGCAAAGTAGTCATCTGCTGTTGGCCTTGAACTCCACATTTTAGAGAACCCCCATGT
>NW_017731543.1:1085608-1101815 GCF_001890085.2 Hipposideros armiger | reverse complement strand
AGAGAGAGAGAGAGAGAGAGAGAGAGAGAGAGAGAGAGAGATTTAGCAGTATACAAGCACCTCTGTGCCTGGGGTCACATACTCGCCTCTGACTCAGCACACCAGTTCCGTTAGACACCTGCTCTCCTGACTAGCACCACTCAGGGTACACGGAAACACTCCTGCACCTCTCTGGCCCTATGTCAGTAACACAAGGTCACTGCATCTAAAGACTGTGAATGTGGTGGGTTAGACACTGTAACACCACAGTCAGCTGCTCTTTGGGGACGCGAGCAGTTTCTGAGTGGCATAACCAAACCCAAGTAGGGAAAAGAAAAGACAAATTAATTAACTTGTCAATTCCTTTTGGAGAGACCATGAACACAACAAAATATTTCAGAGTCAAGCATTGCCTTCCAGAGTGCTGAGCATCTGCTTCTGTCTTCTTGTGCTTCAATTCCTGGTGCTAGAATTGTTCCTAAATTAGCAGAATTTTGCATGGGGGCTGCAGACAAGCTTGCAACATCAAGAAATTCAAATTGCTATCAAGTTTGTGTATAACAGATTTATGCTAAACACTTGCGAACTGTGATACCAGTTCTCTACATTGGCAAACATATTCTCTTCATTCTCTCTCTCTCTCTCTCTCTCTCTCTCTCTCTCTCTCTCTCCACCCTCCATCTTTTAATTCCAGTTTAAATAAAGTCAAATTTAGAAAAAAAAATGAAAAATATGTAAGGCCCCATGTGTTCAACTTGCTCTCATCCTAAAACCTCACTGGTGACTAAAAAACAGTAACTAATTCCTGGAATTAAACCAACTAGACAGAAGCAATCTACAATACACACCCTTCACCACTGGGAGACATTTTGAAAACAGTTCGGGCTTTGTGCTGATGCTAACAGAACATGTAAAAAAGAAAATAGACATGTTATAATCTTCATAGCGCCTCACAAATTCAAAGACAAAGGAGCTATTTAACTCATGAACAGAAATGACTTGCGAAATCTTTCTCCCTTTGCGGAAAAAGGGTGATATGAAAACGTATTTTTGACATGTAAACAGAGGTCTAAATTCGAGAGTGAGCATAGCTTTCCCAGAATTTTCAGAAGCAGTGTTACTCTAGAGTAGGCCTGCCCTGACGGCACCTGCATGTGCCCCCTGATACAGGCATATGTTGCGGAAGCAGTTGTGTTACTGTGTAGCTGTTCTGTGCCCAGTATGGAGTCATTAGTGAATAGTGGGGAGTGGTTCCAGGTGGAAGAACTAGACCAGAGTTGTGCCCTCATGACAATCACAGCTCAAAAGACTGGATCTCATCATGAACTCTTCAAGTGGTCCATTGAGACAAACTGCCATGCTGTTTCTGATATGTGTCCTTTGTAGGGATGGCTATAAAACCTGCTTTCCATAGTCCATGCCCACCTAGTTCTCAAAGTGGGTGGGCAGGGGCCCAAAGGGATAATTCTCCTCTTTTCTTGGTTGTAAGGCTGAGGTCCCCATTTTCTTGCTAATTATTGGCCATGGTGGCTTTCAGCTTTAGAGGACCCCTGTCCTTCCTTGCCACATGGTCTTATCACAGCATGACAGCCTGCTTCTTCATAGTCAACAAGAGAAGGTTCCCTCTCTTCAGTTTGCTAGGATGAAATAGTCATGGAGCAGGTGGTATGCCATCACTTTTGCTAAGTCATATTGATGAGAAGCAAGTAATCAGTTCTGCTCACACCCAAGGAGGGAGAAATACATCAGAGCCCGATTCACAGGGAATCACGTTAGGGTGTGTCCACCATAGTGAATATTCCTTGAACGAAGTCTCAGGTCCCCTTGTCCTTCTTAGCGTGAGTGATTTTCCAGATGTTATATTATCACCCCTCATTTTTGCAGAACCTTCACCACACCCCACCCTGATGAACCCTGTGGTGCTTCCTGATAGCATCATAGGTACAACTCAGGAACCAGATGGGGCTCCGCTGCTCTGGACAAATGTGATATATTGATATTATGGCACAAACTGAAGAGATTCAGTTTTGCTAAAAATTTTAATGAGAGATATATGCCACTTTAAATATGTCATTCCTTTTAAAACTTTTGCATAAGGACTTATCAAAAGATACAATATTTATCTTACAATGTTTCATCTTTGTACATTTCAGAGGCCATTACAGTAAACTGCGGTAAGACACTGCACGTTCCCACCTTGGAATACAGGCACCCCGGGCAGGGAGTCCCTGCATTATGCTGAGAGTTTTCTTCTACTACTTTTAAGACTCTGACATGCAGTTACTATAACATAATCTCAGAAGTGAATTCATTCTGTCTTTTGATTTTACCGAGGCAAACACACTAAAGTTCATCCATTCATCACTCATTTTGATCATGCTCTTTCTAACTGTCAGGGAAGATGTGTAGGCATCCCAAATGACAGATGTGGTCCCTGCTTTGTAGATCTCACGGGGACCTATGGGTGGACTTTCTCATTGGCCTCTGGACTTGTCACATTTATAAGTCCAGGGCCCTGCCCTGCAGAAAGCCTACAAGAGCTCTCTGGCTGGCAGATCATATGGTGTTGAGCTCAGAATCCCCACAATGTCTGTACTCTTACAACTTACCCACACTGGGCAAACAAGCGCCCAGTGTTCTTGCTTTCACATCTTCTGAGTTTCCTGAACCCATTCTATATGCCATATATATATATATATATATATATATATATATATATATATATATATATATATATATATATATATATATATATTTACACACCTAACACTCCACTTAGTCCTACCTGCTATGTTCGCAAAGGCACACGTCTTGGGCATTTGTACACGCCCAGGGATTCTGCAGCTTTCTGTCTGCCTAGTATGAGCTGCAGTACTTACCTGACTGTTCCCCGGCTCTTCCCTTTCAATTTCTCAAGCATCCTCGGGTCTTGCCTCCATAAGCATACCTCTGATTTTTCATGCCCAGCCATGCCTTGGCTCCAAGCCCTACATCCACGTCGTCTCATGCACAACTTCTGCCAGGGAGTCTGGCCCTCAACATCTAAGGAGCCATTTGTCATCACGTAGGTCCAGGAAGCTCTTAAATTCTTCCTCTCAACATATGACTCAGTAATTGCTGGTTCATAGTCACTAATTGCTTTCAAAAAATTCTTTAAGGATTGTGCAAGATCTCTTCTAAATGTAAATGACAATGGGAAATAAATTTAAAGGGAAATTTTACCCTATTTTAAATTTCTGTTAAATAATCCATATTGCCATTGGAAAATAACAAGTATTAATACAAGGTGTGAATTGCTACTTCATGAGACCAACGCAAAGCCACAATGGCAATACTGTGAAGGTGCATAGAACTTGGGGGACACTGGGAACTGGGATAATGAACCTCATCATGGCTCAGTTTGGAGATCTGTATAAAGTTTCTAGATATTTAATATCAGCAGTTCTCAACTAATGTGATTTTGCCCACCCCACCCCTGCCCACAAACATACAGAAAAATCTGGAGACAGGTTGTCACAGCTGGGGAGTGGGGATGCTACCGGCATCTAGTGAAGAGAGACCAGGCATACTGCTCAAAATCCCACAAAGTGGGTGATAGCACCCCACAGCCCAGGATCACCTGGGCCGAAATGCCAGCAGTGCTGACATGGAGAAACCCTGCCTTACATGAAACAAAAATAGCAGGACTGTTAGAGAGTTGAGAGCTACTTTGAAATATTTGGAAGAATAATAATCTGGTAAAATAAGGTATCTGGTTCAAAGCTATGCACAAAGTTTGTGCTCAGTGCCCGGTGTATTGGGTAAGTATGAATAAGACAACATCTCTGTCTTTGATGTTTCTAGCAGGCATCCTACTCAGTAGGCAAAGGAGGAGGAGGTGGGTAAGATGGGTAGCTGCACAAATGCAAGCTTATATATCAGGGTGGGGGCAGGAGAGGAGGGAAAAGACGACGCTGACTTCCATCGCTGCCTAAGGAGCTGGTATCGAAGCACCGACGACAGCCGCCTCTTAAGGCGCAATAGCTTAGGAAAAGTAATTTTCGTGATTTATTCCTCATGTTGATCATTATGATGACTTACAGTAAACTGCAATTCTAAACCCTATACTTTATTAGTGCTTAAATATTATGAAAAGAAAAAGCCATGGGTTATTTAAAAGTAACTGAAAAATGCAACAAGAATCTAAGAATGATGTCATTCTCTTTCCAGGTTATGAAAAAAGTATTGACATTTAGAGAATAAAAAAAAGCTGTCCGTGATACATGTCAACAGCAGCAGCACATAAATACAGGCACTAAAATCGCCTACATGGTAAGGCACAGTTACTAAACAGATACCCCCCTCGCTGACAACCAGAGTGGCCTTCTCTGGGTCACACGGCAGAAACAACAGCTATTTATGCTTCCTGTAAAGACGTCACTCTGATGCAGTCTTCATTCCCTACATCCTGGGCTGAGTTTGCCCTCCGACCATCAGAGACACTGCCATCGGTCTGGTCCCAACATTTGCGGGTGCATTAGGCGCCTGTCCCAGTCAGTCTGGCCGCAATCTGTAGGCAAGAGCAGAGAAGACTGGGCAGGAAGCTTCGTGTGCACATCAATGCAATCGCTACAGCCTCGCCATATCCTCCTTTCTCTCTTTCCCTAAGATGAGACCCAGTTCTTTGCACTCGTTTAGCCAGAATGTCCACCAGAGTGCAACCTTCCCAGTAGCGGAGTCCCAGGACGTGATTCTGACCATCCATGTGGTCTGGGTCACAAAGCTAACCACCAGGACAAAGATGTGATGTGTGCGTCCATGGGACATCACCAGCCTGAACCGAATGGAAACTTGATTCATACATTATCATGCATCAGTCTAACTGTGCAATTAGTTTGGCTAGATAAAGGGTTTGTAAACAATCAGAACTTGTTCCCTTTTATTTTTTCTGGTTTGATCTGTTTATGCTGCTTTACACTTAAAAGTATTAACTAATAAGAAACAAATGTGTAGTTGATTCAAAAAAAGATTGTGAAAAATGTAAGGGAATATCTGCAGTAAATTAGAATGAAGCCAAAAAGCAATGAAATTGCAGTTACTCAGCTGTAGAAAATAAAATGGCTGGTTACCAGTCTTCCTCCTTATGAAAATGTCCTGCTCTTAACTTGTTAATATCTATATAAAGCTGGACAAGGGCATGGACCAAAAGGGAAATTGGGTAAATATGATAATACTTAATTATGTAGTAAAATATGCTAATACTTGGTTTACATAATCAGATCTGCAGAAATGCTTGGCTATGAGCTCTTAAACAGGCAGTGGCTGGTATAAGTAGAAATGTGTTTTTCTCATTCACACAATTTTGAAGTTAAAGAATCAGAGCTCCAACTTATTGATAAGTTGTCTCTTTACCTAGTTGTTCACCTAACGTGCAGTTATGGGCTGTTACCTATGAAAAGGAGGGCTGGAGATGGCGTGAGGCCCCCGGTCACAGAAAACTCACAGTAGCAATTCTTTCTGGCATGAGCTGCACGGGGCGCTGGTGCCAACCCCAGAGCCCAGGGCCTGCTCCCCTCTGAGGGAAAGGCCCCTGTTCACGAGCCCCCAGCCTTCCCCGTGTGGTGTGTGGGGTTCCTGTGAGAAGCAGCTGGTGCTACAGAACTGAGCTCATGAGGGCGGGGTCTACCAGCTCCCCGAGGAAGCCAACCAAGGGGAGCTTGGAGCAAGGTGGGTGTTTGGCTGGGTCTCCAGGGGAAGCGGTCAGGGGTGAGGAGTGGGGAGCTGGCGTTCCTGCCAATGGAACAGCATATGCAGAGTCACGGAGGCAAGGAGCACCTGGCATCAGGGACCCACTGGAAGGTTGGCATGGCCAAACATGAGTGTGCAGGCAGGGAAAGTGGGAAGTGCCCTGGGACCCGCCTACTGTCGACCCCTGGGCTCCGTATGTGCTGGCACTGCTGTGACCTGCCTGTGCTGTGACCGAGGTGATGCAGCCCTTGCCCTCAGCCTGTCTGGTTTTCTTCATCCGTAGTTTAGGAGTGTGGATCCCAGGGATCCTCGGGCTTCTCAAGAGCTACCAACTATGTTTAACGGCCTTATTTAAATCCCATAGCAAATCGGCCCCATAATCCGGAAAAGAGCAAGTCTCAGCACAAACCCAGAATCGTCTGACATGGCATTATTGTTCATACTCTGCATATTGGCTCCTAGTGCTCAATTATACATTGAATTAAACCCGATGGCAGTTACAACATCCCAGGTAAAAGAGGCAGCATCATTTTGGCTGGAACAGTGTTGAACATGACTGGGGCAAGTGTGTCTTCACCAAAATCCCTTTGTCCCATGGTCATTAATGAAAAGATATTAAATTCTTGACTATAAAAGGATTCGCCTTTTAACTCATTTATAAAAATGGTATTAAAGTCATTGTGGGAGGACAGGAAGACAGAATTGACAATTAATTTCTGTTGTATCACATTGAAAGAGGATTTGCAGGCTAAATAAATTATTGTATTCCTTCACGTAAATGCCTTTACAGAGTTATAGGTTGGAAAGTGTGTCTTTCTCATAGGTCATTGGTCAGTAAGTGAAACTGCCATGTAGATAATGTAGCCACTATATCCACATGATTGCTGTGAATGACACGATTATGTCACCCCCTGTGTTATTCAGTAACGACTAGGCAGCGAGAAAAAGTCCTTTGAATAAAGGACTAGAACAAATGTGGCTTCTTTAAAAGCACATATCTTTAACCAAATATGAGGACCAAAATGCTGGACCTTATCGCTGTTGACCCATTATAGACATGTTATAATGTCGTCGTCATCAATACACCTCAACCATGCTTGCCATCACAAGTTTAATCGGGATTGGATCAAACCCTAGACCCAAAGTCTTGTTTGCATGCAATTGAAGGATAGAAAAACAAGAAAAAACATGAAGATATAACCATAGAGATACAAAATGGGGTATATTATATCAGTATATCAATCAATTGACCCAGATGCTTACAGGTCATTAAGAAAAACAATTGTTGAAGGCTGTTTATATTAAAAAGAACTAAGAGATGTGGCAACCATGCAATCCTGTTTTCAAACAAAACACAAGAAAACTCTCTACCACTGGAGCAAGCAGGCAGGTGGGGAAATTTTAACACAGTTGGGATATTAGATTGAAATTAGGTGCTATTAATGACTTACTGTCAATTACTTTAGATGTGATAATGACATTTTGGCTATGCAATATAGTATAATTGTTCTTAGGTGAAGCAAGCTAAAGTTCTTAGGGGAAAGTGTCATTATATTCAAACTTATTTGAACTTGTTCCAACTGGTTCAGCTAATACATACATGTGCATACATGTACAGCTGTGTGTGTGTGTGTGCATGCATGTGCGTGTTTGGAGAGAGATAAAACCTAAGCATAATGTTGACTATCATGGGCTTACAGAGAGCCTGAATGACTGGAATAATGGCTGAAGAGATGAAAACATCTTTTTCTGACAAGATGCTATCTCTTTAAACAATAGAGTTCTAGCAAGTCTAACAAAAGTTAAAAATGATTAAGGATAGCGGCACAAGTCATGACTGATTCTATCGGTCGGGAGGGTCCACAGCAGACAGAAGGAACACTAGCCAGGCTAATGCTCTGAGCCTCTCGTGCCTCTGAGTCTCCTCTTCCTTAGCTGCTACGCATGGGACTAGAACTATATGTGTACAAGTGAATCCCGCACTTGCTTTGTGCAGACCATAGATAATTGAACGCCTCTGTCTCTCAGACACCTTCCCTTACTGCAGAGTACGCAAGGTCTGAACCAAGGGTGGCATGGCCCGGGAAACATGCACCACCAATCAGAAATCAGGGAGATCCATGGAGTTTGGCAGAGGCCAGAAGACCAACAGAGGAACAACTGCAGAGATGAGCCCTCCATATCGCTAAGCCTAAAAACTACCACTAGAAGAAACACAGGCATGACACACAAGGGTGAAAGGATTCGGGATCATGTCAGTAAAAGCACAGTCAGGGAAAGAAAAGTCCTTTACTTTTCATGTTGTTCAATAGAAGGATTTGAGGTCGACACAACCATTGTAAGAGATGGAGGAAAACCTTCAGGAGATTTCTCTCAGAACTTAGGAAAAGCAGTGTTTAGTGTCTCAGCCTGAAGCACCAAAGAGAGTGTTCCTCAAGAGAGTGAAGGCTGAAGACATGGCCACCTTCTTTCCAAAGGGGAGACACACTTCCCAAGTGCTAATTAATCCACCCCCAGAAGATGTCCATTCTTTTTCTTTTTCAGTCACAATTTATCTTTGAAATATGCAGTGGGCACTTAACTAGCATAAGATAAAGTGGGGTAGAATGGGGAAAAGTTACTTAATACAGACACTGAGATGCATATGAGCACAAAGAATGGTGGAGGTATTTTCCCCTGGGATTATTTACTGATTTATTTACTTACTTAGTAATTTATTCATTGATTATATTTTCCTGAGTGGTATCCTCCAATCACCTGCTAGTGAAGGCATACATCTGGATTTTAGGAGTGTGGTGGAGATGCACATTTTTGCTTAATTCCCCCTTTTTTCTCCCACACTTTACCATCACCATCCACCATGTTTATCACCTTCAAGCCTGGAGCCCACCCATTCGATTTCTCTCCAGAATAAACCCTTGGGATGTGGAAGAGCAGCATAAGATGAGCTGATGGGTTTACTAGGGTGGGCATCAAATAACCTGAAGACATTAAAGCACCCGTTCTTCCATGCTCCAGTGCCACCCTGAGCGCAGCAGCACACAGATGTGTTGATAGCTCAGAGCCAGTGGTTTCAGATTCTACTTGTTCTTAAGGAGCTGACACATATTTATCCCTTTCCTGTAGGTTTAACTGAGTTTCATGAAGGAAAGGATATAAACCAATCCATCCATAGACAAGTAAGCTCTGTCAGATCTTTGAGAGGAATCTCTACCATGAGGTAGACCAAAATGAGACAAAATCTGAATTGGAAGGAAACCCGAGCAATGTTTTTTGATAATTGTGGATATTCTTCCATGATACTAGTGAAACCAAGCAAGTAGTAGTTCCTTACAAGGTGGGATCTGAAAATAAATAAATTGTTTATGCTCTTTTACATTAAAATCCAGTGGTCTGTTTTACGATTTGAATAGATGGATCTTTTATCCATCTGTGATATTGTAATACCCTTCACTGGTCATTTAGAAAACATTGGTTCAATGACTTTTGCAGATCTTCCAAATCTTGACACATTTCATTTTAAAATATCAAAATTTTGCCTTTGTTAATAACACTACCAATTGCATCAGAAAAGTCTTTCAGTTACTGAGAAGCTGTCAAGCTCATACTTAAAAACTCAAAATTTATCCTTAGCAACAAACACTGTCAGTTGTTTTTTCTTGAAGTGTCAGGCTCAGTTGATTTGTTTTTGAGAAAATGTCTACAAAATGTTTACCTAAGTCTGTATAATTATAGTCTGTCTGTCAGTTGTTGTTTCAATTAAATATGGTGTTCAGTGAAGGACATGGCTAATTCAGCTTTCAACCAAATCCCAGAGGGGAACTGGCCCTGCTTCAGTGTGCTGCAGAGATGCTTTATGGGCTTTCCTGCCATCCCACAGGGTCCCAGAAAGTCAGGGCCTCACATGTGGACTAACCCAGATCAATGGAGGCAAGGGACTGCTGGGAAACATGGCTCCCCTGCCTTCATGGGCAGTGGGATAGAGTCACAAAACTCAAGTCCCACTTCACTCCGGATTTTCTCTTTAGAGGTGTCTGTTTAAGAGCTTCCAGCATACATTTTTATTAAAAGTATTAAGATATTTATGAGAAATCAATATATTAATTCATGAATTTCTTTTTTTTTTTTAGATTTTCAAGATCTCTGTTTAAAACTATTCTATTCTTGGGGTTGTATGTTTGCCCTGTCAGGAATTTGAAGTGTTCAAGGAGATAATCTAATATAGTGAAGTAAAAATAAAGTTTAAATATTTAAGATAACTTATTCAAATAAGTAATCAATGGTACTGTTTGTTTTAGTGAAAGTTTTATCAGTCCACTTAATAAAATGTTCATTAATTAATATTTAAGTGTTAACTTTAAAAAGCTAAAAATTTGCTAGATTAATAAACAGAACAGTAAGATTTATAAAGTGGATTTAACTATTCAAATAAATCTAAGGTTATAGAATTTCCATAGTAATACATTGTATATTACTCTAAAAACCAAATAACTGCAACTATTACTTTCTAATCTCCCCTAGGCTATAAACACACACACACACACACACACACACACACACACACACACACACACACCTTTTGTTTAGAATCACAAGCATTGGAAAGACTAGAATAATTAGATAGAACTTTTAAATAAATAAACTTTTAAGAAGTCAAATAAAAAAACCAAAAAACCCATGAAAATGAAAATACATTAAAATAATTAAAAATGATGTAATGCTTAGAAATGAAGATACAATAAGCAAAATTTTTAATCCAATAGATGAGTTAAGAACTGATATTTTGCTTAAGGAAAAGAGAATTAGTAAACTGAAAGAGAGAATTAAAGAAATTATCAGAATATAATTAAAAAAATTAAAAGATGGAACATAAGAGTGAGAGATTAGGAGGATAAGAGAATAGTATGAAAAGGTGCAATTTAGATGTAAAATGAAGAAAACAGGGAAAAACTGATGGTTGCTAGATGGGAGGGAAGTGGGGATGGGGGAGAAAGGGAAGGGATTAGAAAGTGTAAATTAGTAGTCATAATATAGTCACAGAGATTTGAAATGCAGTATGGAAAATATAATCAATAATGTTGTAAAGATTATGTAAGGCGCCAGATGGGCACTGGACTTCTCAGGGGGATCACTTCATAGGCTGTGTAGATGCCTCACCAATACGCTATACACCTGAAGCTGAAGTAAAATAATATTGAATGTCAACTATAATTATCTAGCTAGCTAGCTATTGGCTTGTTGGAAAAGTCATGACGTATTTTTTCCATGCTTTCGTTGCAAAAATGTGTATGACTATTCTGACAACCCAATAGATAGATAGATAGATAGACAGAGACATATACCAGGGGTGGGAAAAAATGTATACACATGACTTTTATTCATCTTTTTGTTATCAATATATGTTGAGTATTACAATTTTAATACAGCTTTTTCCTTTCTTAAAATGTGTATACATTTTTTTGGCACCTCTGTATAGCCTCAGGATATCTAGGGAAGATAGTCAATGGTATTTTAACAGCTCTATAAGATGTTAAAGGGGCAGTAGATAAGGGTATTATCACTTTGTAAGGAGTGTAAATGTCTAACTATTACATTGCTTTATACATATTAAACTAATTTAAATAAATAAATAAATAATAAAAGAAAGGCAACATTCAAAAAAGTAATGGTAAAACATTTTGCTGAATTGATGATGGACAATAAGCTTAGCCCACCACAAGCAGAATGGATCAAATTAATATCACACCTAGACATGCCTTAGTGAAACAGAATTCCATAAATAAGATAAACATACAATCATCCAAATAAAGAAGAGAATTTATCTATAAAGGAACTTTAGTTAGAATTATAGTCTCAAAGCAACTGTATCATTAAGAAAAAAAGAATAAACCCAATTCACATGTAAATATGTAGATAAAAAATATATGAGCAAAAATTAAAGTAAAATAATTAAAGAAGCAATAAAACTCAAACCTTATTTGTAAAAACAAAAACAAAACAGTTAAAGAAACAGCCCCTGCCAAAAATCAATCAATACATTGGAAAGTTAACTGACTCTGGGTGGTGAACACAGAATCTGATATATAGACAATGTATTACAAAATTGTACAACTGAAACCTATGTAATTTTACTAATCATTGTCACCCCAATTAATTTTAATTAAAAAAATAAAAATAAAACATTGTTAGATTTGAGAATTGTGACATAACAAATGATACAAACAGCATGTAAAAATTATGAGACATTAAAATCTTTTGTATGCTGGCAAATTTGAAAATTCAGACAAATATACAATTGTTATAAAAATGTAACTTATGAAAATTAAGTCAAGAAACCCCAGACCTAAATATACCTGAGGCCATTAAATAAATCAAATTATTAGTAAATTTTTATTCTCTCTCCTTTCCCCAAATAAAAGAGGTATAGACAGTTTTACAAATAGTATTTACTAAAATATAAAAAATATATATATATTATTATGTCTGTGTTATATATAGAAGATCAAAATATGGAAGATCTCCATAACTTGTTCATAAGGCTAGTACAGTCTAAAGTATTCTGAGAAAATATTAAAAAGAAAAATTCTAGATCAATCTCACTTGTGACCATACTTGAAAGGATACTAAATGAAATATTCACAAAGCAAAGTCCTCAATGTATAAAAATGTACATCATTACTAAGTAGCACTGTAAACATGAACAAGAATTCATGGAATTTATTAAATAAAGATTATGTAAGAAAAAACATATTTCAGTTCAGAAAAATTATTTGGTAAATTTCAATCAACTCTCAATCCCCATAAAGAATTATATGATATTTTAAATTTTGAAAAGAAAGTGTTATCCTTAACATTACAAAATATTTCTTTCATAAAACTACATTATAAAACCATACTTTGTGATAAAATTTCAAAATCATTCCCCTTGATTTCAGGAAAAAGACAATAATGTGAGTTATAACTGGCTCTATTCTGCTTTGTGCTAGAGGTCCTAAAGAAGCAGAAAGTCAGGAAATAATTCATAAGGAATATATATAGTGTGTGAATATATATTATATTATAATATATTATATTATATATGTATGTATATGCATACATATATTATGGTACATATATTCAGTATAATATATGTATATTAATAGAATTGTGAAACAGTAATAACTCTGAAATGTATTAGAATAAAGCAAAATCTCATTTACAGTAGAAATAAAAAACTATTGAGCTACTTAGGAAAATGGCCAACATAGTATGTTAACGAAAGACATAAAAAAAAATGGCCCATATAAAATAAGAACCCTACCATGCTCATTTATGGGAAGAAAAGCTGTTAGTTTTCCCTAATTGGTCTATAAATGCAATAAATTTCTAATTTATAAATTTTATGCAATTCAGTAAAATTATATGAAAATTAACAAGTTGGTCATTGTAGTTCTACTGAAAAATAAAGCAACATAATAAGCTAAGAAGCATTTTCACCTAATCAGGATTCAACAATTAAATTATAGTAATTAAAGAGTATATATTTGTGTATGGATACAGAAAAAGAGTGTGTGATAAAGCAGAGACATTTCTTCACACAGTAAGAAAACTCAGTCTTCAATAAACTAAAAGAAACATGCTCAACTCTCTCTTAAAAGGCAATTTAAATTAAACCTACAATGAGATGACATTGGCAAACATTGAGTCTGATAATGCCATATATGAGCAGGGATTATGGGAAATAGGAGGAAATGGTGAGAGTGCATATGAGGTGTGATAAAAAAAAATATAGTGACTGTTTAAATAAAAAATGTTATTACAGTAAAAGACACATTGTCATTAATCCCCCTCAAAATACTCCCCTCACTTTGAACACACTTATCCCATCGTTCTTGCCACTTTCTGAAGCAGCTCTGGAAGTCCTCTTTCGTGAGTGTCTTTAGTTTTGCTGTCATGGCTGCCTTGACGTCCTGAATGGATTTAAAACATTTACCTTTCTGGTCATTTTGACTTTGGGGAAGAGCCAAAAGTCACCCGGTGCCAGATCCAGTGAATAGGGTAGATGAGGACGCACCATAATGTTTTTATTTGACAGAAATTGCCATAATTTAAACATTCACTGTATTGTTTGATCACACCTCTTATTGACCTAACCACTTAGAAAAACAACATAGCAATGTGTAGTAAATGTGAAGATTCTCACACCCAAATGTGCAGCTCCAACCTAAAAGTGTATTTGAAGTTTGATGGAGAAAAGGAAATACTGTATACCACCACTTATATGTAGAATCTAAAAAGAGCCAACTCAGAAACGGAGTAGACTGGTGGTTACTGGGGACTGGCGGACAGGTGAAATGGGGGGATGGTGGTTAAAGGGTACAAACTTTCCAGTTAGAAGATGAGTAAGTTCTGGGAATCTAATGCACAGTGGGGGGATTACAGATAGAGGCACTGTACCATAAATTGAAAGTTGCTAAGAGTTGATTTTATATATTCTCATCACAAAAAAGAAATTGTAATTACATGACATGATGGAGGCGTTAGTCAACATAAGTTGGTGTTCATGTTGAAATATATAAATGTGTCAAATCAATTTTGCACATCTTAAACTTACACAATTTTATGTCAATTATATCTCAATGAAGCTTAGAAAAAACCTCTATCTATATGTACATAGATAGAAAAATATGCTCACAAGGCCATGTGTACAAGAATATTTATGGCAGCATTATTTATAATAATAATAACAATAATAATAATGAAAGATCTTTGGTGACTGTTACTTAAAGATAGTTTAGATATGATATCAGAAGCCTAATCCATCAAATTAAAAAATGGCAAGTTGAATTTCATAGGTTAAAATTTTCATCAAAAGATACTTTTTAAAAAGAATGAAACATAACTATAGGCGGAGTAAAATACTCGTAAATTATGTCTAATATATTTTTATCAAGAATATGAAAAAAATCAAGAACTCAATAATAAGAAAACAAATAGCTTAATTTAAAAATGGACAAATGATGTAAGCAAACACATTACCAAAGAAAATATACAGATGGCAAGTAAGCACATTAAAAGACATTCCACATCATTTGCAATTAGGGACAGGCATGATAAAATCACAATGAGATACCACTACACACCTGTTAGAATGATTAAAATAAAATTTAAAGAAACACAAAACTAACCTGATAGACATACAAAGTGTTAGCCAAGATTTGAATACACTCACCCATTCCTATGCAGCCGGGCAGGAATGTAAAAATGTTACGATTACTTTGGGAAACAGCCTGGCTTTCTTAAAAAGTTAAATGTGCTCCTTCCATGATATATAGCCATCCGATCCCTAAATACATACCCTACAGAAGTGAAAGCTTATGTCCACCAAACACACACACACACACACGTGTGCACACACACACACATCTGTAACGGCTCTGTTAGCATTAGCTAACAACAAAAAACAACTCAAGTCTTCATCACGAGGTGGATGGTTAAACAAACCATGGTTCATCCCCACAGTGGAATACTACGCAGCAGTTAAAAAGAACGAGCGATTAGCCGCGCCCCAGCATGGGTGGGTATCCACACGATTGTTCTGAGGGCCAGGAGCCGGAGAAAGCCAGTAACCACTGCGCGGTGCGTGGTGCAGGCGTTCCTGTAAAACGCACCCTCTAGAGCCGGACGGCGCGTCAGCGGCTGCAGAGGCCGAGGGCGCGGAGGCAGCAGCGCGGGCGGCTCGGGAGGGTGGTGCATCAGCGCAGCATCTTGACTGGTGGTGGTTTCGTGGGGAAACACTGGGTCAGGATGTGTGAAACGGAACCCTTTAAATTTGCACAGCCACCTCTAGGTCCAATGCACCTGAATACAGATGATGCCTTTAAAGGTCCTGCCGAGACCACCACATCCATGAGTCCCCACCCATTTCAGCTTCCACGTTTAAACACACACATCTTTTTAAGTTCCCGCCGCCAGCAAGTCGGCAGGCGGCCCCTGAGTCCGTGTGGTTGGCCGATGGTGTCCTCCTTTCTGGGGGCCAAGCGAAGGCCACCACAGAGCTGTTTCCACAGGCACGGCGGGCCCTGCGACGGCCGAGAGCGGGACCCAGGGCGCCCACATTTTATACGGACTGTCAGAGTCAGGCGTGGGATACTTACGCGTGTGCGCATGCGTGTGCTCGTGGGGGTGCCAGCGGGACAGTTGCTGGCCGCAGTGCAGTGACCCAAAGCGCGGACAGAAATCTAGGCAAGCGTGCGTCCCAGCGGGCGTGTGGGGGGGGGACACAGCAGGTCTACCCCAGGGGTATGCAAGAAGGACAGACAATGCTTCTGGGGGGGGGGTGCTTTCTCAGTCATTTGTGTTTGTTTCAAAAAATGGCATCGCCTTTATACTGGGTTGTCGGAAAAGTCATGACAGATTTTTCCCATGGTTTTCGTTGCAGAAGTGCATCATGACTTTTCCCACAACCACCATTTTCCTGAATGTTTCCGCCTTGGAGAGCATCTCAGCATCTTAGTGGGGG
>NW_017731543.1:960927-1085532 GCF_001890085.2 Hipposideros armiger | reverse complement strand
TGCTGGCACTCACACCCCGTCCACCCCACCCTCAGCCCAGCCCAGCCCAGCCGACATCACTCTGCAGTTGCCTGGCTGCACTGGAGCCTTCTTGCTCCGAAGCCAGCTCGGCCTGTGTTCTGGGCTCCTGTGTCCTCAGGACACTTGGGTGAGGTCCCAGGGTCCTTCTTGGTCGACAGTAGGTACTAACGTCAGTTTACAAGGAAACGTTTGTGCACCTGAGTGTGGTTTCACCGCCCCTGGTCCCAGACGTGGGTGCGGAGCTGGGAGCTGGGGCAGCCGCTCTCTGAGGGGGCTGCTTCAGCGTCAGTCCCCAGTTTCAGTGTCCTCATCTTTAAAATTGTGGGCACTTGTGTCCCCACCCAGCGTCGCTGCCATGCTCAGGTGAGACCTCACGTGCCTGGGAAAAGATTCTGCACCCAGGAACTCCTGAGTCTCAAGAAGTGACAGTTGCCCGCTGAGCGACCAGCCTTGCCACCTGACGGCCAGATCGGATGGTATTCACTTAGTGGGGATTAGGAAGAAAAGCTGATTTTCATTGACCGCAGTTAAGGAAGATTTGATGCACCCAGGCAGCTGCCCTGCTTGACCCTGGTGCAAACGCTGTCTTCTACTGCCACCCACTGGCCGGTGGCGGGAGCGCAGCGCTGAGCGCAGGCTCGCAGCCAGCCAGACTCGCTCCCACGGAGACCCGTCCCCCACTGGTGACTGTGAAATCCATGCCCCTTACAGAGGCGGTCGGGAAAGGGATCTCTCTGAAAAGGCATAGCAATGGTTCTTAAAGACACTGGCGGCGAGCCAAGTTAGATTTACATGGTAAAACTGGCGAGAGAATGAAATCGCACCATTTGCAACGATGCGGGTGGACCTAGAGACTATTATGTTAAGTGAAATAAGTCAGTCGGAGAAAGACAGATACCATATGATCTCACTTATATGTGGAATCTAAAGAACTGAATAAACGAGCAAAGTGAACAGAAATAGTCTCAGAGACACAGGAAAAACTGAGGGTTGCTAGTAGGGAGGGGGCCGGGATGAGGGAGAATGGGAAGGGATTAGACAGCGTAAATACGTAACTACAGTATTACCACAGGGACATGAAAGACAGTTTGGGGAATATAATTAATAATGTTGTAAATATCTTGTAGGGTGTCAGATGGTCACATGTCTTGTTAGGGAGACCGCATCATGGCTGGGGTAGAGGCTTGATCACTGCACTGTACACGTGAAGCTGATGTTGTATAATATTGTATGTCAACTATAAGTGAACATATATATATATATATAGTCACGGGGAAAAAAGGAAATACAATGTTCTCTGTGCTTATGCACGTATTATCAGATACCTTTCAGAAGATCTGTTTTAATTAAACCCCTGAGCAGTGATGAGCTAACACGCCTTCTTTTTTCCTTCTATGCATCAAGGAAAGTACATCAGTGTGTTTCAAGGAAATGGTAAATCACAGGAATGCTGGAGAATTCGTTTTTCTTCAGTTTCAATGGGGACATTTTCATTTTATCATGTTAGTTCCACGTTCCCCATTGAAATATAGGGATATCATGCCACTCAAAGGAGAATTTGAAAAGAAGCAATACACTAGGAAAAGCCCTCCAAAATATTCTGAAACGCCTAATGAAACCAAAGAACCTGCCCTTTAATAGACCATGGAAAATGTTGCAATTATTACCCAGTGAACCACATCAATTCTTTCAAGTTACATTTTAACTGCACTTTCATTTCCATCCCTTTGCAATGCAGGAAGGAGGCAAACCCAGCCTCGCGCTGAGCTTAAATGGAGGCAAAGCGCCGCTGCCCTGGACCCGGCTGCTCGTGTAGCTGCACTGGTGCAAGATTCTAGAACATAGCCTGTGTGTGCCTCGTCCTAAACTAGGAGTTTGGAGAACCCTCCACCTTGTTTCCATATTTTGTATTGAAGAAAGCTGCAGCTTAGTAGAGCGAAATGTCGTCTCCAGTCCGATTATACAGCTGGTTAGTGCTGGGCTGGGGAAGGAAATGGTTTGTCTCCGTTCTCAGCCGAGCGAGTGGTCTTTCCTCTTCACTACACCCCTCTCAACTGAATATTAATATTTATATGGTCAGATGCATGAGCATCTTATAAGACGTATGAAAATAAAGCATACTTTACAAGAACTTTGGGGGAAAATTGGTCCTTTGTTAAAATCCAAAGCAAATAAAATATTTGGGGTTATACATTTTAGTCATAGCTTTATATTGGATTTTCTGTTTTCATCACTATAGCAAAGATATTTTTTTCTGAAAATCTTTGATAATTCCATTGACTTCTTGTCTTTGCCTGATAGATTTCAAAGTCCTGGCCCTTAGTGGTTCAGTACTGTTGCCACAAAAGGAATTATAGGTAACCACAGGAAAACCAGAATAATGTCCATTAAGATGAATAAGTATTTGATTCTTGTCCTCGTGATGATGTAAAAATATCTGTTCATTATCATTTTATTCAGTAGGCAAAAATTCTAAAGTGTAAAAACTATAATAAAAGCAGTCTATGTTTTGTTACTGAACATATTCAAACAAACCATAATTATAATTTTGGAATACTTCCCTGAGCACACTCTCTCTCTTTCTCTCTCTCTCTCTCTCTCTCTCTGTCTCTCTCTCCCGCTACCCCCATATTGTCCATATTGTTTTTCGCATAGTAAATGACACAAGCTCATGTAGATTGCTCCTGAAAACTTTCAGTCTTTTTCCAATCTTAATATAGGACCATATTTTAATATAGGAGTGTCAGTGCTCTGCACTTGGGACCAATAATCTCAAGAACAAGAGAGATCTTCAGCTGGGAACAGTGTGTGTGTGTGTGTGTGTGTGTGTGTGTGTGTGTGTGTGTGTGTGGTCTCCTGTGGTCAATACTTACTACCAGAGGCCCTTTGTATAATATTTTACTTTTTAATTTGCTTGTTTCCTGTAAATACTGTTGTTCATCTCTGACCTATTCTTTTATGAAAGGGTTGACACTATTATAGTGTCTTTTTTTGAGGTTCAGAAATTTAAAATCTATCAAAATATGTTTCTTTTTTCCTCTCGCTTTTAGGATTAGCAATTTTTTCCTGACAGTGGTATCTACTTATATTCATTCATCTGGTTTTTGTGGTTCCTTAATAATTTCATTAAATATATAGTCTAGTTGAAATTTATTTTGAAGCACTATAAAAATCATCTAAATTGACTCTTCTAAGTAGTTAACCTGTTTTCCAGAGCATTTTTAAAGAAAATTATAAACAAATATAAATATTGATTTACAATTGTTAAGTTGGTAAGAAAATTGTTTTTGTTTTATTCCATTAATTTCTTCTGCTACCTCCACTGCCATTTCTCATGTCAGCTACATGCTGTCTGATAGCTACTATAATGCCAGGAGCTCTTGATCATTATTTTTAAAATGCTGCTTTCTGAATATTTTATAGATGACTTGCATAATCACATTTGAACAGGCAGTGATGAAAAGGGGTTTTGATTGAAATTAAACTATAATTTTAAAAATTAAAAAAATGTATCTGTATACAGATCTGTGTAACATTTGAGGTATATGTTTTAATATTTTAAAACATGTCATGTCTACTTATTTAAATCATACTTGGCCTTCAGGTAAGATTTGAAATTTTCTTTGTGAACCTAATGCATTTTTTATTAAATATATTTATAGATATTTTCTACATTTGTGGCCATTATTAATGGGATTTTGGCCACCATTATATTTGTATAAATGGTAATATCCAGACTAAAATATGTTCTTAATGTTGTATACTTATTTTGTATAACATATCATCTGATTGAGTTTTACATTATTTTAAATTATGTTTATTTTTTATTTTATTTTAATTTTTGGTAGTTTTTCAGCAGGAATCTTAGAGTACCTATGAATACTGGCATGTTATTTTCAGCTTTATGGAAAATCATGCTTCATTTATTTCTCTTGTTTTATATAATTATCTAAAAAATAGAAAAATGATCAATGATAAAGAGGTCAGTTGACATTCTTTCTTATTTTCTACTTTAATAGAAGTAACTCTAACTGAATTCTTAAATAAAATGTTGATTCTTTGCATAGAGATGATTATAAAGTTGAAGAACTTTCCACTTCCAGTTTTCTAAGTGATTTTCATTTGCTTGTCTGTTTGCTTGTTTTAACCATCGAGGGATATTGAGGATGATCAAATATCTGAATATATGGGTCATGCAAAGGGGTTTCTGATGTTCGCTGATCTTTTATGATTAGTATTCTGCCTGTAGGTCCAGAACCCCTTC
This sequence comes from Hipposideros armiger, assembly GCF_001890085.2. Lineage (NCBI taxonomy): Eukaryota > Metazoa > Chordata > Mammalia > Chiroptera > Hipposideridae > Hipposideros > Hipposideros armiger. Next base: position 1,081,247 of record NW_017731543.1, on the reverse strand, counting down.
TCTTTTCTTATTTATACTTGTGTGTTTTAATCTGTTGGCTTTACCTTACAAGTGTTGTAGTTGGGCATTTTTATCAATTTTCAAATTTATTAGTATTTATAGTTTACTTCACTTTTTTTCTGCAGCTGGTACCATTAAATCTAACCTATGATTTCTTTGGGTGCATCTGGTTATTTAATACATTTTTTAGTAGAAACCTTTAGTAGATTTCATTTAATTCTTTTTTGTTTAATTATGAAATTAATAAAGACCTTAAATTTGCTTCTGAATATTAATATTGATTAGTTACTGATCAATTAATTAATATTAACCACATCTCATGAGGATTTTTGTAGATTTTTTTCTGTTTTAAATGTAACTAATAGATGTTATGTAAATTTTAGGAAATTAGCAACCCAGGTGATTCCAACATTGTTTTACAAGAGTCCCGGAAATAATGTGTGCCCGTCTTGGTTCTCTGTTGCAGACTAACAAACTTAGTGACTTACCCACCATGCTGTGGTTACTCTGTGGGGTTGCCTGAGCTCAGCTGGGTGGTTTTCTGCTGCATGTGCTGTTGGCTGGAGTTGGAGTCACTGGGAAAACCATTTAGTACTCTCTTGGGTATATATACATTCTCCACCACACTGCAATATCACTTCTAGTTTCTAGAGAAACTTTTCACAAGACGACCAGGAAATACAAGCACAAATGTTCATAGCAGCACATATGCATTAACAACAACTAGAAATAACTGACATGCCAACTAAGGAGAATGGGTAATTGTATGTTCTCACAATGGAAAATTAAATAACAGTGTAGGTGAATGAATTGCAATTACATGCAAAAATATGCATGAATCTTAGCAATGCAATTTGAGTGAAAAACAAGACCCGGAGCATACCTGGTATGTATGTCTAGGAAGTCCAAACATGAGGCATGGAGTAGTATGTAATGCAGCTTTTCTAGAGCAAGGGAAGGACGAACGCAGTCATCGGGACAGAGGTTGACTGGGGTTGAGGAGGCACGGCGGGGGAGAGCGTGAACAACTCAGCAGCTACAGATTATTGGTGATGTCCTAGTTGTTGAGTCGAACAGCAGGCTCATTAGATTACTGAATCAATCTGTTACTTAGTTAAAAATCAAAGAGAGCCGTGAATCATGGATCAAGGGTGACATTAGCGACACCTGTCAGCCTCCCCTGCCCCCACATACTCTTTATCAGATTTTACAGCAGCCGTTCTTGCAGCCACCAGCAGCACTCAATGGTCTCTCACTTTCCACAGGTGCCTCCGTGGGAATCCGTGCAGTTCCCACCGCCATTCTGACCCACGCACCGACCTGGAAGTGCGAAGGAGTCTGCAGTTTAGGGATCAGCCCTGGAGTAAGTAGCGCATGGTGGGAGCCGGGGCAGCCACCCACGTCTCCATGTCACACCGTCTGGAACTCACAGGGGGGAGCTCTGCTTGCCCACAGAGGTGGTCAGCTCACCGACACACCCTGGATTTAACGTCCCTTGCTTCCATGTTTCTGGCTTGTTGGTCCCCCCAGCACACAAGCTCTTCTTTTAGACTCGGACTTTGGGAGAAAAAGAGGCTAAGACGGATAATATTCAAAATTATTATAAATTCCATCATGTATAATCAAGAGAGAAAATTTTTTTGTATACCCACCTTGGTATACAGAATATTTTGTGTATATTTGACACAATAAACTGCACATACAGAGCAAAATCTGATGAACTTTGGCATATGAATGCAACAGAAAAGCCATAGTCACAACTGAGAGCCTTAAACCCGTATTTTCTTGTGTCTCTTTGTCCCAATCTAAACCCTTCCTTTACCCTTTCTCTTCTATTTTTTTCTGGGAGAGTTTGCATAACATTGGTATTATTTCTTTATTAAATTGTATAATTTTCCAGTGCAGATATCTGGCCCCGCAGTTCTCTTGTTGGAGGTATTTAAATTGCAAATTCAATTTCTTTAAAAAATTCCTGACTACGGTTTGTTTCTTCTTGAATGAGCTTGGTTGTTTATTTCTTTAAAATAATTTGTCCACTTAATCTAAGTTGGCAAATTCTTAAGCATAAAGTTGCAACATTTCTTTATCATCACCTTAATGTCTGTAATGACCTTGCCTCCTTTGTTCCTGATGTTGGCAGTTGCAGCTGCTCTCCCTTGCCCCTCAGTCAGTGTCACTAGAAAGTGTTATCAAAGAAGAGAGTTTTTGTTTTGTTGATGGTTTCTATTGCTTTTCCATTTTCAGTTTAATTGAATTTGCCTCTCGTCTCTATTATTTTCCTTCTTTTGTGTGTTTTGGCCTAAATTTGCTCTTCTTTTTTACTTTTCTAGTTTCTTAAGGAGGAATAAGCCTGTGTTTGGATAAGACTACAAAAAAGTGACTAGTGTCACATGTTCCCGAGCGGCTGACATCAGATGCTCCTGCCATCAGCTTGACTAAGGCTGATATTTTTACACGAGTGCTTAACTCAGAAACAGGACTGCGTTACCATTCCTCTCACTTTTATTGTATCTTGGTCTTTAACATTTTGGGATCCCCTTGTTTTTGTAATGGAAATGATGCAAATCGTTTACGCTCTTACTTTTTTTCCATCTCCCTGACTCCACAATATCAGAAGCCCTTCTCATGAATTTAGCAGCTGTCCTGGTGGTCCCCACCCTTTCAGTAATCAATTTTCTCCCTGGTCTGTAATGGCAACTTAACATATACTTCAGAGATTATTTCTTTATCCTTGAAATTGTGTATAATAACATATACTACCACTGCTACTAAGGCAACAATACACACATGTTAGACTTTAAGTTGTTTTTTTTTTCTGGGTATTTGATAAGGGCTTTACATCCACAGTTCAGCTCTGTCTTCAAATGGAGAAACATTATATATCTATATAATTTATATATATATATACACATATATTATACATATATGTGTATATATATAAATTTTTTCACTTTATTTGAATATCTTCCAAGAGAAACCAACTTGTCATCCATGGATCTGCGTTCTCTATATTCCAACTCCAAAACCATGTTTTTTCATCATTCTCAAAACTTTTTTATCTAAAGAACACATCATTGTTTCAATGTTCTACAAGTAGATTCTACTTTTTACTCCACCTACTAACTTATTTTCATTCCATCAGTGGATTTTAATCTTTTTTCGGACTCATGTCCCATCCAGTTCCTCTGTGATCCTTGCATTCTCTTTGGCCAGGTGGTTTTACTCTTTGGTCTTCCATTTTGTTATTCGCTGAGCCAATATTTCTACGTATTTGCTAGTTTTTGATGTTTCCAGTTGTGTCTTTTTTTAATTAAAAATCCTTTCGAAGTTTCTAAATTGAAGAAATAATTCATGTTTGTTGTGCATGAGATAATGCGAACAAGTATAAAGAAAAAATAATTTTATTGTTTATCCCCATCTATTAAATTAAATCAAATTAACAGTCTGCTATGTTTGTTTGTAACAGATTGTGTTTTTCCCTCAAACGACCCCAGCAATATATCTGGTCCTATGTGCTCTTCCAGAATCTTACTGAGATCCATAAGAGATGGCTACTATTTTACTCTGTCCTTAAACTTGACAGGTCAACACCTGTGATTGCTTCAATTAATAGAATGTGGCACAAGTAATGCAACATGACTTCCAAGATTAGGTCATGAGACAATATGATTTCCATGTAATTCTCTCTCTCTCTCTCTCTCTCTCTCTCTCTCTCTCTCTCTCTCTCTCTCTCTCTCTCTCTCTCTCTCCCTCCTCTGCACCGTTGGAACCCAGCCACATAGAAAAAATGAGCCCCCAGCCAATAACCAGAAGTCAGCATGAACCTCCGTACATGTGAAAAAATGAGAGTTCAGATAATCCTAGACCCACCTGAGACTCCAGTCATCATGCAACAGAAATGAGCCACCCAGCCTGGCCATATCTAAACTAGTCTGTGAATCAGTGAGTGTAGTAAATGGTTATATTATGTCATTATATTTGAGCTGATTTGAGAGAGACAGAGATAAGCTGTTTTAGTTGAGTCTTTTGTTTTCTTTTAATTGAAATCATACTGACCACATTGTGCTACAGTTTAAATTTTCCTGAGCAAAGCATCAAAGGGTAATAATATGGATGTGCTTCCAACTCTGAAGACTCCAGTGGGCACCATTTTCATGCTCTCTCTACATAACTACCATGTGACTGGTGACTCCTACAGGGGATTGCCTGACAATCTGACAGCTAATCACTGGGCATTTTTTATTCCTTCATTACTTTTTTTCCATTCTCATCTAATATGTATATATATATATATATATATGTTTATATATATATATATATATGTTTATATATATATAGTTGTATGTATTAAATATATATATATATAAAATGGCGAGGAAAGGTGTTTTTGTACCATTGTCCATTTTATAAAGACATGGTCATATTTTACACATGGCTACTTTATTTTTCATTATACTTTCATTGCCTCATATAGTGCTGGGGCATGTTATACCTTCAATATATAATTTCATACCAAACTTGTAAAGGCACAAAGCAAGATTATGCTGTTATTGAAGGCATTAGAGTGAATTTATTTGGAAAGAAAAATACAATACTGATATTTCCAGTTGTAGAGACTTCTGATATAGCAAAGATAAACCTGTAACAATAACAATAGAAATAAGATTGATAGAAATTATGCAAGCGGGGTCGAAGATATTATGTAACCCCCCAAATGAACTCCAAACGATACAGAGTCACCAAGCCAAGGCATAAGTGTCAGCCATGTGGATAAGTCCCTGTAGAATGAGTTCATGTTTCCAGAAAGAACAGCTGACCAACAAACACTGCCTTCAACAGAGAGCAGAACAGCAGAACTAGACTTAGGAGCGAGAATGAGAATTCTGAATGATTCCACCTTCGTCAGCCCCTGAATAAGTCATGGCCATCTTGTGCGTGTTTTGCGCTTTCCTTGTTACCATGAGTATCGTTACTTCTTTGGGTTAGACCATATCCAAGGCATTGATTTGATATTCAGCATCAGATATAATAATGTTTGTGCATCTTTTCATGTTACTTTCATTGTCCTTTGTGATGGGATGCAGGAGAATTGGTATTTCTGTTGTGCCAACGGTCTTGCCAACAGGAGCCTGAAACTAAATTAGCTATCAAAGTGCCTTAGGTCTATGCATCCCGTAAAGCATTGGGATGGTTTCATAGTTTTGTGAGGAGCAAAATCAGGCTAAAGTGATTAATATGCTACTAAATACTTAAATGTTTTTCCATCCCAAATCACTTTATGAAACATGTTAAAGAGCTGCCTCTCCCATATTTAAGCTAAACTTAAATTAGAGAAGTGTCTGTGTGGCCATGTGTTCTGGAAGAGCTAGACTGTCTTGTGTCTGAGAGCAAAGAGAGATGGAGATATCAAAATGGCAAACCCGACTCTGCCCTTTCGCTTTCTTTTCACTCAGCTAAAGTTTTCTTTGTTGCCCTGTTCACTACCTGACATCATATTAAGTTTTAGATTTCCATTCTTTCTTCACATCACAATATATGCCCTACAAGGCTACTCAAAACAGGCATTTTTTTATCCCATCATTTTATGCCCAGCATCTAGAACCTTACACATGCAGAAAATATTTCTCAAATAAATAAATGAGTGAGCAGAGACAATGGCACCTTTGTCAAATGCTGAAATGAGCTCCAGTAGCACCGACATCTCAGCTAATTCCTTGTAGCAGATCACAGAAAAAAAAATGGCAGCAATATCATTTCCCTCCAGGTAATGACTCAGAGAAAAGACCAGTGAGTTTAGTGAACCAACTCCTGCTTTTCATTTGTTAGAGGAACTCAAATGGCATCAAAGACAAATTCTTATATTTTGAAAAATTCAAATACATTAGTTTCATATGAACTAAGAAAAGTTCTTTTATGGGGACAGATATCAAGGTAAAGAAAAGCCAAGCTGCCAGAAGCCCAGATGAGAAGCACGGACACACCGTAACAGACGCTGAGTTCCCTGCGTGGACAAGGAGAGACGCCTCCTATCTCACATATTCTCTTTGCCTCTGCATCCACGTGTATTGTCAATAAGGAGTCTGCCCCAAATCCCCCAAGCAGTGCTTTTAATGTTGTAGAAATAGTTGACCTCATCAAAGCTGGGACTTTACACCACCACCTTGTCAAGACATTTGACTGAGAAATAAAACATCCCGGAGGGAATCTTCAAGTGTTTGACTGAAATCCTACACAATAAGAATAACAGAAGAAAAATTTATTATCAGTTCTTGAACAGGTAAGAGGCCATTTACGAAGTGATATACCTGACATATCTCTGGATGTGTGAGTAAGGCAAACACTTTCATTCAAAGGTTCCGTGGTCCTCTTATGAGCAAACTTGTGGCCTCGATGATGACTTGGAAGAAGTTTGAAGGCAGATCATTATGTGAACTCTTCAGGGCTCAGAGACTTTCTACTGGAGGCCCCGCTCGAAAACGGAGAGGTCTGGTCATTTTTCTGGGGCTGGAAATCTTTAGCCCCTTCAAAACTTTGAAGAACTATTTTCTTTTTTTTTTTTTTTTTAATCTGAGCCATCCTGCCACCTGTTGGCAGCTCAACGGCTGCTCAGCTCGGGCCGGGAATTGAACCTCTGTTGCTCAGAGCTCAAACTCTTGAGTGAGCTCTTAATCAACTGAGCCACTCGGCCGGCCCGAAGAACTGTTTTCTAAATGTGTTTCTTTGTAGAAAACTTTTTCAATTGAAATGTGAATTTGTATTACAGGCACAGATACCAAAATGATAAACCCAATGAGTTAAGGATGAAGGAAATAATATGACATGAATTCAACTCTAGAATCTTGGAAAATTCAGATATTTCTTGAATTAGCCTCCTCTCTTCTGGCCTAGAAACTAATAACATTTATAATTTGCTAAACTATGACTTTAAGAATTGACCTATTTGTTGCCATCAAAAAGTAATTTTGAAATTGGGTGACAAAGATAATGCCCATTATTCTTTTAAAACCATATCCACAATTTCTATTTCTAATCTGATCCAAGCAGTGTTATTCTGATTTATTTATGTTTAACATTATGTAGTAGTAAATTTTTATTTTTGGTTTTGTTGGGTTTTTTCATAATTTGTATTTAGTTATTTTCCTTTATTCAGGAAAATGCATCATATTTTCTCATAAAAAATGAGACCTAATTTATATAGTTATATTTTTCTCACATAAGGAATCAAAATAATGCTGCTCAAGTGAGTTGAAAATAGAAACATATTTTCCTGTAGTCTCTATACATATGTGTATATGATAAGTTGATCACAGTTTATTGCAAAATCTGAGCTAATTTTAGGACTTCATTTTATTATTTCTACAAAGAGCTAAGCATAAAGCTTTTGAGATATTGTTAAGGAAAGTTACCTAACTCAGATGGACACAAAGTTCAATCTAGTGATAATCCTGACTCCAAACGTTGCACGCGCCAGGCACCGTGAAGAAAGATGTGGGGAAGAATGTTATTCTGGTTTATAAGTCCCATCATGCGCAGTGAAGCCTGAGACCACTGTTTAATGATTCTGATGCTCTGTTTAATGAACCAATTACTGTTCCAGGCATTGCTTTAGTCCAGGTACTACAGATCCAATGTCTGAAAGTCTTAACACGAGCTGGGTTTTCCTTTGTATTTGCAACAGATAATGGACGAGCTACCTACCCCCTTCCGGTCCTGTGCTCAAACAGGCTGACGAGTAACAGACAAGAGGCTGTTCTGATTGGCCTCTTCCCACATAGGCGTTTTCACATTTCTGGTTCTTTTCAGTTTATAATCCATGCTAAAGATTCAAGGCTCAAGCAACCTTTTTCCTTTGTGCCGTCAGACACAGGTACGACTTCTGAGCTAAACAAAGTAGCCCTCGATGCCTTACACTAAAAACAGGTAAACATACTGGTGATAGAAGTGTGTTAACAGATGGAAGAGAGAGAATATGTGTTTTTGAGTGCCTGACTGAAAACACAGATGAGTCGGAAGTCTAGAAAGAGGCAGAAACTGGATGATATTCATCATTAAACATTATTTATATATATATATATATATATATATATATATATATATATATATATATATATATATATATATATGTTGCTTTTAAGGCTGCACTCAGCAGGGAAACAGAAAGCCCACAGTACGGTCGGCCTTGCCGAGCCTCTGAGATTGTTTCAGGCTTCCTACTTCTTTCTCTAACTTAATCAATCTACCCTTGCCCAGCGCTACAGCAGGACCTTCAAGAATCTTATTCTTTCTTGCTGTGAGGAACTTTCTCCTTGGAGAGGGCGGCACACGCATTGCAAGATTAAACCTTCTTTTTCGGCTCTGAAACCTGAGCTCATATAGCAAGACCTGGCAATGTCTTACGGAGGAAAATAGGTAGAGAGGGATCCGGAAACATAAATTACACTATAGTGACTGAAATGAGTATGAACAGCCGGTCCTCGGGGCTGGGCGGAATTTTTCTTACATAACACAACCTACCGAGAAGAGTGATGTCTAGTGAGTTCCATGCTATGGTCCAGGAAAATAACAAGAGGCCTGAAGTTGGTGAAATTATTGACCATCCAAACACTACTAGCCTTAGAAGTCATTATCAGAACTCCACAACGTCTCAGACAAGTTCATTTTCTCTGTACTTTGAGCACTGTGAGTAAGTGCTTCTGTTAAAACACACATGTGAGTCTTGGCACTGACCTTTCAAAGTGTGACACTGAAAGGAAATTTTGTGTAGGGTTTTGTAGCCATTATCTGCATCCAGGTTTTCCAAAAATGATGACCTTCAATGTATGAAATATGTGGCTGCCTCAGGATGTCAGATGTTTTTGATTCTCAGGTGATTGTAGCTGCAGGAAACTGAAAAGAATTCTACAGAGGCTCTTGCCTGTTTCATTCAAAATTAATAAAAGGAAAACACGTGAATTCTATCAGTCTGTGCTTCTACTCAGAAAGATGATATTCCATTTTGCAAAATGTTATCAATTCCTCACCTGGTTACTTTCTATACTTATTTTTCATGGATTTCCTCTAACAGTCAATATTAGACTTCTAGAACATTGAAATGATCTGCTTTCCTCCTGCTTTGCAGGTCTCCAAATCCACTGTGGCAGACACATGACTCAATAAATGTTAACTCCATCTCTCATTAGTAACTAATAGTGAGGTTTCTATGTAAAGGGATCTGACCATTATGATCAGGTCCCTCCAAAGGCAGGTTGGAGACTTAGACATGCACTCACAGAGTAACGTGACATTTCAGCATCCACAGGAAGACCTGTAGCATCAGGGCTGTGAGCTTTTAGTCATAATTCAAGAACTCAACAAAGCGCAAATGCTTGCCAAATTGCTAATATATGTCTCCAAATGTAACAAAATGGTGAATGTGGTGAATAATCGAATATCTGTGCTTAAAATCCACAGTTCCCACATAAAATAATCACATAGAAAACTCATGAAGCAAAGTTACAGAAAGTTTAAATATAGTAATTTTATTTAACAAGTTAGTAGGCTTAAACACAAAAAAAGGTAAGTTTTTTTTCTGCCTTTTTTAAAAAAATTAAACTGAATGAAAACCAAGACCACACTATTGTGATCATATTATCGATGGTCATAGAAGCCACTAAGTTGATAATACTAATAAATTGCATTTGCAGAACACTGGGGTAGTTCTAATGGCCTAAAAGTCTGTCTGAGAACTTTAATCTAAGTCTTTGAACAAAGATCTCATAACAGTAAATATTAATAGGGCCCTATCAGGATGATAACTGGAAGTTGATGAGTATAGAGAATTGAGCTATTTATAAAAAGGTGAGAAAAAGTGTTCATGAGACCCTAATACATAGCTGGGCTCCTGTACTTATCTTCACAAGATTAATATCATGAAAATTATGCCCCCTCAACAACTTTCAATATTTATTCATGTAGCCAAATCTAGGAATGGTCAGACAGAATTAGCCTTAAGATGTTTTAAAATATGTATTTTAATTATGTTTAAACTGAGGGAGGGGCTCTATTTCTTTTTACAAGCCATTTCATTGACATTTCCAAGTTTATTATATATGTTTGCTTCTGTTTTTTTAAATCTATTTACTTATGTTGTTTTTATTTTCCTATTTAATTATCCCAGCTTTCATGTGAAGCCAATAATTTGAAGAGTGTTTATCTTTTCTCATAAGTTGTACAATTAAAGTTTATTCCTACAGATTTTCAACAATTAATTGAAGTGGTTTTCTAAAATGTTCTAATCTGTGCCATGGAGGTCCCTCTCTGAGCTCACACTAATTTATTGCTGTGGGTGACTTGGGCAGCCTCTCTTGGGGGTTGAAAGGAAGGAAAAATATTTCTCTTGACAGAATATGGAACCATCCTATTGATGTCAATATGCTCGATAGCCTGGTGGCAGCAGGGGACCTAAGTGACTATTCTCATGGTCCTCTCCACTGCCCAGGAGACTGCATAGTGCACAGTGAATTTTTTCTCCTGATTTCTAAAGACTTGGTGAAATATTTGAACAGATTTTGGAGTACTTGCATTGGGGCACTTAAAAAGCCAAATGTATTAAGTTTATAATATATAAATGAAAATATTTAAACTACCTACACTGAAAACCTACTTGACAATCACAATAATTGTTGTGGTCAAAAACCATGCAATGGTTTTTTGAAAGGGTTGTTGTAAAATATCACTCAATATAGAATTGCATACCTAGTGAATTAGGACAAATTAAAAACATGTAATTTGGATATGATCTTGGATATGCAGAACATATACAAGTTACATTTGTGAAGAAAATGTTAAAAGATGAATTTTGAGAAAAAGTAAACAAAGTATTCTTCGATAGATGATTGGATGAAGATGATGTGGTATATATGTACAATGGAATATTACTCAGCCATAGGAATAGATGAAATACTGCCATTTGAGACAACATGAATGGATCTTGAGATTATCATTCTAAGTGAAATAAGACAGAAAAAGTCAAGAATGAAATAATTTTACTAATATCTGGTATATAAGACTGAAAGCAATAAATGAACAAGACAAACAAAAACTCATAGCCACAGACATCATAATGGTTCCCAGAGGGGCCAAATATATGGTGATAAAAGGAGCACTGACTCTGGGTGGTGAGCACACAATGCAATACATAGATAATGTATTATAGAATTGTACACTTTAAGCCCATATAATTTAGTAACCAATATCACCCCAATAAATTTAATATAAAACTGAACAAAGATAGAAGAGGAAGGATATGAAAAAGAAAGATAAACAAAGAAATTAAGACTTTAAAAAATAAATCCAAGTATTATATTTGGAAAAATAAAACACAATGATTATGTTATTTCTCAACATTTTTTAATGGTGAAAGTAAAATACTACACAGCAATGGCAAGGACAAAGGAGAAGGTGTTCAGAATTCCATCTTTCCATGTGCTTTTTATCAATTATCAGTTAGGAAGAGATTTACTATATCTATATATTATATTGATTATCTTTAGACATAGCCACACAAGGATATTAAAATTTTTAAATTATCTCAAATATAAATACATTATAGTTTCAAACTTATCAATAGATAGATCCAAAACATGAAAATGCAGGATAAAAGAAGCAAAAATTTTAAATAGGGCATAGATAAGATGGTAGAAAAACATATCAGTGTAACTGGAAATGTTGGTGTTCTGTCTAGTTTCTCACAGATCTTTCTACTATTTTCACTCTAACAGTCCACACTTGATCTCCCCATTTATGCCACCCCCCCTTACCACAGGGCACTTTTCTTAACCGATGACAAACAGGTGCATGAATATGAAATGATCCCTGCCCACACTCCTGATAAGACAGCTTTGAGTTGTGTCTCCACTCTCTCCAGATGTCCCCAAAGAGATTGAGTTACTCCTGCCTTCCTTCCAATCTGAACTCACCCTTATCTGGCCTCCTCTCCTTCCAAGGTGTGCTTCTGAAGAACCAAACTAAGACACTTTGTAATAGCAACAAATTGAATGGACTACATTTCCTGTTAAAACATGGGGAGTTCCCAATTAGAACCAAAAAAATAAAAAATAGATTTATTAAATGAAACCCAAATCCCACCCTGATCTTACTCGTATACCATGCAAATACTAAACAAAAGGCACTTGGTGCATTTATATAAAGAGATGAGAAAACAGACCTTTCAGCAACAAGACCTCATGGTTGATGAAGAATATCATTACATCATGATACAAGATACATGTAAACAATAGAGCATTCCTGGATCTATAAGCTCCTATCAAAAATTATAAAAGGCAGACATAAAAAGAATTATAAGAAGACACGAATAAATTCACAATCATAGTATAGATTTTAATATAACTTTCTCAGAAATCGATAGGCCAAATAGACTAAAATATAGTAGATAATAGAAAAATCTGAATGAGTCACTTAACATTCATGTCATAATAAAATATAGTGTCCTGCACTCAATACTTAGGGAATACACTTATTTTTAAAGCACATATAGAGAACTTACAAATATTAAACACGCCATAGCCTGCAAAACATACCTCAAACAATTATCAAGCCATCTGCATTATAGCTCCACATTCTCTGACCTTGACCCTTTGAAAACATTATAGATTGATACTGAAAAAAATAATATAAACATCCTATAATTTGTTAATATAAAAACACTTTTCTAAACTAGCAGTGTATCAAAGATAAACTCATACTGGAATATTGACAATTAGAAAAATGTGACTTCCATTACCACTTGGTCTATGCAAATATTGTTCCATTTCACAGCCAAGGATGTTGAAAATGAGGACATGCTCTAGTGTTTTGCCCAAGGATATAATACTAAACAAATGGCAAACCTGAAACTAGTCAAATCTTCTGATTTGAGAAACTGTTCTTTGTAAATGTTATTATTTTAAGTCTGCACATAAAATAAGTAGAACAGGCGATATGATAGTACATACTTCCTGGTATATAACGAAGTGAATTCTTGTAAACTGAGGGTCCCTGCCCAGAATATCCTGGGATTTGCTTGGTTCACCATCGCAAACATATGCAGGTCTCAACTCGCCTAACTGCGCTCATCTCTGATTCTCTCAGTGTTTACAGCAGAGAAGGGTGAGTAACAAAGACTGGATATCGTGTTGATTTATGTTTACGCTTGTGAAAACTAGCAATCGTGCCCAATAAGCCATATTGCTTGATAAGATGTTTGGTTACACACGAATGTGACCAATTCTGTATAAATGCGGTTAAATTTAGATTTCAAAGATATTTTGTAATATCCGTACCCTTCTGCATGTACTTCCATGGTGATCTCATGCTTTCTTTTGACGTTAAATCTGCCTGTATGCCGAGGAAACCCGCCTTCTGTCTTCTGAAATCACTCTGCCTGCTCCCCGCGTCTATCCTGCTTGTGTGTCTGTCTGACAAGCATTTCGGAACGGGCGCGTCCAAATCTGCACTCCCCAGGCCCCGCCTGGCTCCCATGCGCGCCCTCCCCAGGCTAGTAGCCGGCAATTTGGAGTTTCAGGCTGCTCAGACCAGAAAGTTTAGCTGTGCCCTCCAAGCGTCTCTTTTCCTGGCATCGCACAGCCAGAAGGCGAGGGAGCTTTGCTGGCTCCACCAGCGTTTACCTGACCCCTTCCCACCACCAGGAGCGCTCCCCCAGGTGTGAGCTCTGAGCGCTTGCATAGCTGTGTCTGCAGTAGCCCTCCGACCAGCCTCGCTGCCTCTATGCTCAACCCTCAGCAGCCCAAACTCGCCCCTTCACTCAGTGGACATGGAAGTCCTTAAAACGGCCCTGGGGGCGCCGCACGGTAACCTCAGCGCCGCCTGCCCGTCCGGCCTCGCTGCTGCTGCTTCCTCCTTGGCCGGCGGGGCCCCCCTGGGCTCTTGCCCTTCACCTCACTTCACAGGCTCCGGCCCCAGGCCTTGGCCACCGCCTTCTGTACCTGGAACTTCCACGCTTGTTATCTGCGTGGCTGCGCTCGCTTTCCTGAGGACTTGTCTCAAACGTCACCCTCCTCCCCTGGCCGAAGAAAAGCGCACCCTGCCCACCCCTCCCCACACCCTCCAGATACCCTCTGTTCATCCTTTGTCTTCCTGTCACTTATCATGCTCTAACATGAGGGGAGATCTATTTGGTCATCTTGCCTATTGTTGACTTTCTGCCCCCCTCTTCCAAAAGATAGAAGACATTATTTGGACTTAAAAAAAAAATACATGTCTGCAAATTTGTAATACTGGCCTACAGCCTCCACAATTACACCAGCTTTCAGCTAGAACCAAATGACTCTCCACGTATTAATTGCAATCTTTATAATCAATGCAATTGATGTTGTTTCAGTGTTCGCGTCTATAACAGAGCAGGCCTTACCCATGTGAAAAACACATCTGCTGAAATGATACGATATGGTACCTCTTTGATTCAGTACAATGATTAATGTATCAGCTACCATTTTAATTTTATTAATAAACTATTTCACAGTGATATTCCTTTTAAACTAAGTGAATGGAAACAATTATGTTTTAATCTAATTCCACCATGAGACTTTAATAAAACATACCCTACAAATATATTAATTTATACATCCTTTGTTTAAACTAAGAAACATCTAGACAAGCTTTTGCACCAAGCAATTATTAAATGCAGTAACTTAATTACTGATGCCTCTTGGAAAAAAGGCATTAATGTACTGAAAACCACATCAGTAGATACATCGTGGGATGCGGTACACACAGATTGAATCACAATAGGAGGTAAGAAAGGAGTAGAAGGAGACAGCTATATATCTTCCGTGCTTCTTCTTAAATATCTATTTTTCATTTCAGAGTTTCTCATTCCCTTAGGTGCAGTATGAACTTAAAAGCAACCTAGATTCTTCATAGGACTTTTAGAGTATATGATAGATCAATAATTTGTTGGTTTGTTTATGAAATATGCCAACTTACTAGGACAGAGTCATTTTTAAGAGGAAGCCAAGATCAATATATATGTGCATAGATTTATGGGTGTTTTTGTTACAATCAGAATAAGTCTGTTTAAAGAACTCGAAACGGCAAGCCTGGCTGTTTTCAGGGTGATCTATTGGCTCACGGGTGCCACTTTAATTCCAGAGACTAAAAATATCACGTCTGAGAATTTTATTCTGATAAACTCTCCTGGAATGTAATTAATTTTAACAGTCAGGACTTAAAATTGCAGACAAATAGCAATCCAGCTGCAGTTTAACAGCATAATCTCCAGGATTCACTCCCTTTCTTGGGAGTGTCAAATGTTTGTTCATACCAATGAATTTTAGAGTTATAACCTTCTGAATTTTCACACTGCATTTTTCCCTTCAGAGAATTAAAGAAAGGAAACTGAGAATCATGGCCTTCAATATGTGTACGCCTTCAGTATTAAAGCATACATTTGTTAGCATATGACCCAGTGCTATATGTCTCTCTCTATATAGCCAGCTGAATGGTCTCAGCCACGCCACTCCGAAAAATCGAGTTTGGACAAAGACAGAAGACACAGATAGGTGTCTCCATCCTGTTTAATAATTTCAGCGATACTTTCATTATGTGAGACTCCTGACTCAACTAGCTGTTTTTCTCAACATTGTAGAGTTTGTCCAACCACATGGATTGGCACCAGGTAGTCAAGTAAGTCTGAGGAATAGGAGGTGACATATTTGTATGTGGCAGCTGCATTCTCAATAACCTCCCACTGATATCAGGGAAACTTGGGGATGGGTTGGATTAATACCCCAAAGCTACAGGATGGGGAACCTGGTGGTGACCGCCGGGCTGTTATCGGCTGAGGCACTTTCGTTATGGAATCCCATGAATCTCACTTAGGAAGTACTGCACTTCAGCGTCTCCACATCCATCCATGTTGTCCAACAATAAGGCAGAGACGCCTTCATTTCACGTGTCAAGTGTTAACCTCAAATCAAAGGAGAAAGACTGTTGATTTTAACACCTAAAAACGATGATGACTAATTAAAATTAGGAACACCTATGGGGGAAATGGAATCAAGGTCATTGTAGCCATAACGATGCTAAATAAGCATTTTTTTTTCTTTTCATCTCTACTGATTTGATAAAAGGCCGATTTTGCCAATTAAAGCAGCGCTGCCTGCGCACAGGTTTGCCCCTTTTTGGATACGTGAGGAAAGCTGTCTGAGAGCCTCCCCTCCCTGGTTGTTGGCCTGAGCTCCACTGAGCCCTCTGGGTCAGAATGCAAGCTCCAGAATGATGAGCTCATATACCTGCAATTTCTTCCTCCAAAGGCAAGCCACTCATCCAATATCTGTTAAATTAAGGTATAAACATACAACCTCAGTGAGTACATCTAACTATGTGCATAACCCCAGGCTTCCTCCTAACACCCCGCCTCTACCCTCCCTCTGTGTCTGTTAATACTTTCCACCTGCACCACGTGGACAATGCCCTCCTCCCCGACCGGCCTCCTATCTCACCTGCTCCCCAGTGTTCACCTTCCTCGCCCCTCCTCCCTAGCTGCTGAGCTGCCATCCACCCAGCTTCACTGGGCACCTGTACCTCCGACTAGACTGCAGCCTCATGAGATGCATCCTACTGCATCTGTGAAATAGTGTATATTTTGAACACTCCACTAGACCGAAGGTCCTTTAGAAGAAGCGTTCCACCATGAGGACTAGGTTCCGGAGGCAGAAGCACACAAGAGCACTGCCTGCTTTATTAAGATGCTCTGCTGGGTGGGTCAGGTGCAGCGGCCCTGGGAGAAGGATTACAGGAGAAAGTTAGTTTCACCAGGAAGTTTACGGAGTCGTGGGTTTGGTTGAGGAAGAGGAGCGAGGAAGGAATTGGTGGAGTGAAAGGAAAAGGGAGAAGTGAGAAACAGTAGAGAAAGAGTCAAGGGTGCGTTGCAAATGCTTCATAGGTATCTAGTTGTCATGCGCGTAAAAATTTAATAAGAAGGAAAATTCTGATAACCCCATTGAATGAGCCTGGGTCTGATTGTATTTCATTACTGTGTGGCTTCCCCTGGATCAGCATTTGGAAGGAACTACTCGCCAACTTCCGTGTCTTTTCCTCCACTCTAACTTTGGAGAGAAAAGTTCTAATGGGGAGTTTCTCTTGGGAATCAAACCTTAGGGTGGGGTGTAAAGATGGTGGTGAATTCTGAAAAGAGCAGAACAGGACTATATTCCCGGCTGTCCCACCCCCCTGCTCTCAGCTGTGACTTTGGTTTAGCGCCTCAGCCAGATCTGGGGGCCTCTGCCCAAGGCCCGGTCCCCCGCAGGAAGGAGCTCTCCTGGAGAATACCAACCTGTCCAGGTCGCAGTTCCCTCCAGGCCACCGGGGATGACAGCAGTACCGCCCCCCCCTACACACACACCCCACCCCACCGGGCCAGGACGCTCAGTGAAGACGAGGCCAGCATCGTAAGGCATCTGTGTTAAGGGCGATGGACTCGTCCTCTAAAGGACTATAAAGGCAGCAGGGCCACGTGACGCTGAGGACTCGGGGCGATCCCAAGAAGCGGGGAGTCACTAAGTGGATTTCAGCAGAGGGTGGTCACAGAGCAGATCCCAGTGGTGCAGCGCGGAGGCCACATTGGGAGGGACACAGCCGCGAGCAACTCCAGGAGCCACAGCATTAGCCAGCGGCTGCAGCTCTGCAGGAGCCAAGGCCTTTACGCATTTTTCCTGGGCTATTTCATTTAACCTCCCAAATGAGTCTATTCTGCTGTTCTCCCCTTTAACTGATGACAGGACTGCTCCCAGGCGGCATGGCCTTAGCGGAGCTCACGTTTGCGCCCAAGCACACTTAGCTGCTGCTGCTTTCCTTCCGTTTCTATTATTTCAGTTAACTGAACTCCATCTACGTACATGGCCGACAACAGAACGCAGCCGTGCAGTGGAGGGACCACCTGCAACCCAGCACAGTCTGCAGGTATCTGCTGGGGTTCCAGGCTTAGCGCAGGAGACCCTGCGCCTGCACTCAAACCCAGGGGCGCAGGCATCCATGCTGAGGAGGCAGTGAAGAAGACGGGGCACCTGCACATTTGAGAGCTGCTCCCCGATTTCACTTCTCCAGTGTGGGCCCGCTGGATCCAGGGGTGTCACTGTCATGACAGCTCACGTGCACCCCACCAAAAACAATGGCCGTTAAAAATAATGCTGAACTCACATAAACCCAACTGTTTTCTTTATGTCTGTTTAAAATTCTGTATGGATTGGGCCAGCCAAGTGGCTCGGTAGTTAAGAGTTGGCTTCAGATGCCAGCTCTGAGCAGCAGGACCCCAGTTCGGTTCCCACATGCGGGCCAGTGACGCTGCACCCTCTACAGCTAAGATGCTGCACCCTCTACAGCCCTCGACCTGGAGCTGGGCTGCTGTGAGTCGCAGGCAATGGGGTAGGCTGCAGGGGGGCTGGCGGGCAGTGGACATGAGCGTCCATGAGCTGCCATGAGCCACGTGAGTGGTCATCCAATGGTGGGTGAGCTAATGCCTCACCCGGGAAGGGCACAATAATACCAACATGGGCCAGTGAAGTGACATCCTCCACAACTGGACTGAGGAACAAAAGGACAGCAACTTGTCTGTTTCCCCTCCCCCAATTCCCTCATAAAATCTTAAAAAAAAAATCTGCATGGATAACTGATACAAAGTGCATAGAAATGTCCCTTTAGAAACTTGGTGTGAGAAAAATTCAGTAGATGTTTTTTCCTTTAATATGTGATATATCAGAAAAATAGTCAATAAGTTTCCTCAGCGTTCATTTTAAACTGAGACCTCACTGGGTTATACTTAATCCCCATGTGAAAAACCACTGCTTTTATTATTATTTCAGCAAAATTTTCTGGACTTGGGGTTGGGGCTGATTTAACAAAGATCCCCAATCTTTGGCTGATATGTCAGGATGTACTGGCTGGAAATGACACTTTCAAAGGCTGACCCACCTCTCACCTGCTGGTGACACTTGGAGAGACCGCTCCTCGGCCATTTGTAAGCACTGCAGACAGCTGACTTTGTCTATTTCATTGTTCACGTGAATGCAATGCAAATAATGGAAACATTGACACATGGATACTTCAGGGAGTGATCGATTGCGTCTGTCTACTGAGTATTAATCAAATCATTCTTTTACAAAACCAACAGGGTGACTAAACCTGAAACATGTCTCCTCCAGGAGCAACATTTTAGTGATTTAAAAGAAATGAAAGTAGCTATAATGTTTATATTTCTAATTTGCAAACCACTCAACTCTTTTAGAACAACAAAACATCAGCAATATACGAGGTCAGACAACTAAGTTCGTGAACTCATCCTAGAAAAAGTGCTACATGCCTAATTGCTGAATGTCACTATGGTCACCTTTGAAGTCCTCCCCTTGGGAAGCTATGCTCTGACGCCAGCACCCAGTCCACCCTTCAAAGCAATTTTGGAACTCTTTTTCTGGAATGGCCATCAGAGCTGTCATTGTATTACCCTTGATGCCCTGAATGTCATCAAAGTGTCTTCCTTTCAATATTTCCTTGATCTTTGGGTAAAGAAATAAGTCATTGGGGTCCAGATCAGGTGAGTAGGGAGGGTGTTCCAATACAGTTATTTGTTTACTGGCTAAAATCTCCCTCACAGACAGTGCCGTGTGAGCTGGTGCATTGTCGTGATGCAAGAGCCATGAATTGTTGGTGAAAAGTTCAGGTCGTTTTCATCTAACTTTTTCACGCAGCCTTTTCAGCACTTCCAAATAGTAAGCTTGGTGAACTGTTTGTCCAGTTGGTACAAATCCATAATGAATCATCCCTCTGATATCAAAAAAGGTTAGCAACATCGGTGCAATGAGTTCATGAGCTTAATTGTCCGGCCTGGTATATACCATCCACAGAACTTGTCAGCACTTAGATTAACCTTGATCACCTGGCTGGATGGTGGTTGTCAGCACACTCCACTGGCACCAGGTTACACAGTAACCAAAGTGACTGAGCCCCGTAACAACCCACAGGTAAGCACTGAGGAACCATGGGCCACCCCCTGGGCGTCTTTAAGATACCTCCATTTTTAGAAATCTGTATGGGAGACCTGTCTCTTCTCTCCATGTACTTACTTATTCAAGTATTTCATTATGTCAGCATGTTCTCATGGATATTTAATGGATGCTCTGCATTATTATCCAATAGTATGTTATTTATTTTGTCTGTGAATCATCCCAGTTGGCCACTGGGAGGTCCGTCAGTTGTCTTTGTATATTGTTGACCTAGCCCCCTCATAGCTGTCTTTGCTGTTGCTTTTTGAACACTCCCTTAGTTTCTGGCACTCTATGCTCCAGGCTCATCTTGTATTCTTAAAGATCCAGTTTTGGAATGAGCCACTTCTCCAAGGAGCCCTGGTCCCTTATATTGGAGAATGGGCCAGAACAGAAGGCCTGGGTGCTGGCGGGGCTTGTGACTGCTGGGACAGAATCTGTGTTCACTTTGTTTTTGAGTATATTGCTTAACCTCTCTAAGTTCCATTGTATTCATTTTTAAAAATGAGGGTTTATTCCAATACAAATACCTCTCCTCACCAATTCTGACTTAACCAACTAGCCAAATGAACCTGTCTTCTCCTCCTTTCTTCCTTGAAATCAACTGACTAATGACCCACAGAGGAAAACTTTGATTAAGACATGTTATGCTTTAAAAATCCTATAAAACAAAGTACTCAGACAACTCACTTAAAAGACAAAGCAAGAAAATTGGACGTTTTCTATATTCCACTTACTTCACAATGTATTTGTAAGTTTTCACTCCCTTATAAACACACACACACACAAATTAGAGACTAAGCTATGTATGAAAAAATTTCAAGAAGAATTGGGAATTCAATTCCAACAGACCATAATCAAATAAATGATCTCTTCCTTTTTCTAAACATTGACAAATAAATGGACATTAATAATTTTCATTATATGTGTGTGTGTGTGTATATATATGTGTGTGTGTATATATATATGCATATATATGTTTCCTAAGTGTGGCGTTGAGAATATTTAACATCTGGTGGTAGGGAGTGGCCATACCATTCAGATGGCTTCTGTGAGAGCACTTTGGGGAGAGGAACCAGGGTCTGGGGGTGTTATGTACAGTGAGTGCAAGGCCAGGTGTTAACCCTTTCCTTGCTGTAACAGGTAGTTCCAGGGATCCACAGGCGAGGGCAGCAGCGACGGACCTGAGAGAGTATGGGGGTGTCAGGCAGTGGCTGGCTACCAGCCAGCACAGGCGTACTTAGTATCTAGTCCTCTAAGAGCCATCCTGCTGTGCGCTGACCGGCTCTCCACTGAGCGGAGGCTCGCTGACGAGTCCAGGCCTTAACTGACCCTTTGAGTAATGGATGAGTTAACTGGCCAAGGGGACTTTACTGGTTGTATTTCACAGGGCTGGTGTGAGGACAGTACCTGGCAGGTAGAAAGGGCCTCCCCACACATGCTCTGGTGATACCCTCACTGTCATTGTCCCCTGGCCATCGTCATTTGCCTTGTCTTCTGGACACCCCACCAGAGCCTGTGCTCTGTAGTTTGTCTACTGTGTGTGTGTACATTGAATGCACACAGATCTTGGGGAGGCTTTACAAACATCATACCACCTCGCTAATTCTCGGCTTCTTTACGTGTAGTTTCCTCTTGTATATAAAGGGAAGCAGAATGAAGAATTTATATGGCAAGGATCAACTTCAGGATGAAATGCTATAAAATGTTTGTAAGGAGCACTCAGTCAGTAACTATAGCCAGTGCAGTTTTATGGAGATAAATAAAGATGCAAATAGTGGGCGAGGTAGGCTAGTGGAGACTGAAGTGCAGCGTGGTGAGCATTTTAACTAAAGGGTGCGAATGGTGCTCTGGGAGCAAAATGCAAACGTTATGTAATTAATCACTTTCCACTGGCCAAAAATGGGTCTAAACGCTTTGCAGGTGGACCTCAGCACAGCTCAGTACAGCAGTCTCATTCGTGGTAAAAACTGCAGCACAAAACGGAACGCCCTGTGCCCCGGGCCCATCAACTCCTTACAAATGGCTGAAATCAGAGCCCAGGCACAGACTCCAGGCCCACAGTTTGTCCGGCCAGTTTGTGTCAGGGGGTTAAATGTGAAAACAGCGCTCTTTGACACACAGGTAACAGCTGACTTTGTGGGGAGAGGAGAGAATCGGTCAGTGGATGGAAGGAGAACCCCCAGGAGGACCGAGTAGCCCCTGCAACGGCTGGTGCCTCACGTGGCCACACCGCCCTCCAGCCAGGCCAACTGCCTCTGAGGGTTGGTTTGTTTGTTTGTTTATGTGCCCGAGGGAAACAAACAGTGTCAGGTTTCTGGTTATGAAACATTAACAAATCAATGTATATGTTATAAAATATCTTCCTCTTGGGTAAAAATAAACTCACCAGGGACTGCAAATCATGGTTCTCCTGAAGACCTGAGAGAGTAGAGGGAGAAGGATTAATGGGCATATAATTGAGCACCTAATTATTTATTGTAGAAAACACGAAAAGAGCACAAACCAAAGATAACATGGATGCGCTAAAGGAGGTGAAACGGACAGTTGATGCACGATGGTGACAGTGAGGGTCTTCTTCTTCTAAGGCTCCGGCAGCAAGATACCGCAGACTTGGTGGCTTAATTAGCAGAAATGTATTCTCTTGTGGTTCTGGAGGCCGGAAGCCAAGAGCAAGGTGGCATCAAGGTTGGTTCCTTCTGAGGGTGTGAGGAGAACCTGCTGCATACCTGTTCCTTGGCTTCTGGGGGTTTGCTGGCAACCGTTGGCTTTCATTGGCTTGTAGAAGCATCACGCCAACCTCTGCCTTCGTGTTCACATGGCATTCTCCCCGTGTTGGCCTGTGTACACTAAAAATATCTTCTTTTTACAAAGACACCAGTCTTACTGGGTTAGGGCCCATCCCAGTGATCCCATTTAACTTGATGACATTTATAAAGACCCTATCTCCAAATACAGTCACATTCTGAGATACTGGGGGTTAGGAATTCAACATAGGAATTTCAGGGGACACAATTCAACCCATAACATTGGGAATAGTTAATATCATATAGTGTGTATAAATTAAAGCAGTAAAATAGTTCTTATCTTTTTATTTAAAACACGTGAAAGTTATCTACAAAAATAAATCTAAGGCGAGTAGTCCAAGCTTCAAATACTTACATTCTTTTAAATGTTATTTCTCTCTTACAGGCTGTCATAAACATCACCTGAGTAAATTTTTATATTAATCAGAGAATAACAGCATTTAAATCTGTCCTCATCATCCAGAGTGTGCACACAGCATGTTAGAGTTGTTTCATATGATCTTTTTATTCAGGGGCTGGTGAATACAGTTTTGGTATGATATGATCAATGTATGCAAGAAATAAGGTCATATCTAAAAATATATTTCCCTTTTGTTGGCAATGTTAGGAATGAAGTTCATTCTTATGTTAAAACAATTTTTGCACAGCTCTTCACTGTAGGGTTCTGAGTAAAATTATGTTTATTTTGGATAACTTAAAAATCATGATTTTTATTTAACACATTTGTGATGAAAAAGTTCTATTTCATAGGCCAGAAGAACAAAGAAATGTTGTTAAAATAAACTTTTAAAAATGGATATATTTGCCTCCAAATAGAAACTATTCTAAATCCACCAGTGGGTGTCATATCGAGCAACTGTTCACAAATTGTTCTGGGACGTGTGTTGGTCCCCGAGGTCCCTCCAGGTGACCCCCAGGCTAATCTCATGTAGTATTGATGCTTATAATATGAAAATGTCTATATTTTAGTTTCTAGAATGGATGGCTTATGAATAATGTATAATATTTAATAAAAGCAGACATTGCCTCATTAATGTCTCATCAAAAGTAGGCTGGATTGCTCCCTTAAATCTGGCATTTTTGGGTCATGTACTGGATACGATTGGGGAGGTGACATACATCTTTTTATCCTGCTAAACACATTTATAATTCAGCAAATCTGGGGATTATTTTATTGAAGGTTTTAATCACTAACCATATTAAACTCAAAAATTTAAAAAATCTTATGTGTTTGTTAATTTATTCTTTTTGTAATGAGTATTTTTACTTATTTGTTACATAAAATGCTTATATGGAAAACAAAGCCTAGACATATGAAAGGACTTTGGCAGAAAGCACTGTCCTTAAATCAGATAAAGATCACAGATCTGTCATTTAATACATATTTGTTAAATTGCGCTGTTTAAGGCTCATCCCAACATTTGTTTGGGGACAGTGACCAATGAAGAAAACCACTGTTCGCCTGTGATACTGAGCTGCCAGCCTACACTCAAACTTCAAATTGCCTAAGAAATGAATGACTCCCATTAGTCACCCAGTATATGACCTGGTGAATTATTTCTAGTCTCAACAATTACAAAAAAAAAAAAAGGGAATTTATAACTTTTCTAACTGATGGTAGTAAATCATAGTTTTGTCTAGTCTTGGTATTGTATTCCTGCAGAATTCACATCGACCTTAAAATTTTATCACTGACTTTTAAAAACGATAATGACTTGTTCTTTTCACAAGCTCGTATACCTACCTTTCTAGACCTGAATATGTCTTGCGTTTCTCATATACGCATGATATGCTTTTCGTCACTCCCCACTCCTCTCCTCTTTCTTCCTTCTGCATTTATTGTAGGATATGATGGGATTGGGGTGGGAAGAATGGAAGCACCTGGGTAGAGCGGGCATGCAGAGGACAGGGGGCGGGGGCTTGTCCTAGATATGTGGACTGCTTCAGGGAGGCTGATGAAGCACCCCTTCAGACCATGTCTCCGCAAAATGGGGACAGCAGGCCACCTGAGTCAAATGAACTGACCCCAGGAATTATGGTAACTGAAGCCTTGGCTCTCTGCAAAGTAATGGTCTGGAGGCTGCAAGGGCCCCCCGATGATTTTGCAGCCTCCCACCATTCACAGTCTCATGGGACAATTGGTTGCATTCAGTTGAGATAAACAAGAGACCATGATGCCGGCTCCCTCTCCACCACAGCGATCCTAACTCTGACCTGCAACCCCCTTTCATGGTCTGACCTGCCGATCTGTGCAACGTTAACCCTCGCCATCCCCCAGCTCCCGACTCAGACTCCCCCTTGAGGTTCCCTGACGAGTCCTGGCTCTCAAGGCCACCCACGCTTTGCACACACTACCCTCTCTGTCCTCTGTGCTAAGGCCAGTTCAGCCTTCCTTCCACTCCAGGATAAAGGCTCCCGCATCGTCTGTGGATTTTTTCAGGACAGCCCAGGTGAACCCCTTCCCACCTGGCACTTATCACACTCTCCCATAGTTGTCTTGGGGTTTGTCCCATTAGCTGGGGAGCTCCTTGAGGTCAGAGGATTCATGATCAATTTCATCTAAATTTCTGTTGCCTGGAATGGTGCACAGTGTATGGCAGATGCTGTAGGAGAAACCAATGACTGGATGAATGAGAGAAGGCAGGAAGAAAGGAGAGCAGTTAGCACTGATCAGGCAAAGGCGGTGAAGGCCCGAGTGCCCTGCTAGAAGTTCACTCATTCAGGAAGTATTTATTTTCTGGGCATGATGCTTCAAAGACAAAAAAAAGCATATTACTTACTTTCAAGGGACACACCGCGTTGTAAAGGAGATTATGAGCCTTATAGTCATCATAGAATTCTTGGTGATATTTATATTTATGTAGTTTTTTTAAATCAGGGTAATGGCATCATTTAATCTTTTATTAAGGAGATAACTCTGATAACAAGGTGGAGAAAAATGGGCTGGGGTGGATATCTGTGATGAAGAGGGTGAGGAACGTTATAAATTGTCTTCAGCAGTCCTGGCTGGTGATAGCTAACAGGATGGTAGAGAGGCCAATGACAGATGTGAGCATTTTCAGGAAAAATCCTAACTAAGCCCCTTACTGCATGTCATAAGGACCCCGCTGCTCCCAATGCATCTTTGTTTTATAATAAAAATCATGAAGGACTCTTGTATACACACCTAGAAGACATCGACTCCCTTAATTAAGGTGTACCGATACCAGAGTTATTTTTGACTCTCTCCTAATTTGCTGATTCTCTTTTCCCCGACTCTGATTTCCCTCTGGCTCATTTTCTCCTACTGCATATTTCCACCAAATTCTATTTGTGAATCAATTTGTCCCCAAGAATAGAGCAGCCCTTGCAAAAATGTTTTTAGTACACAAAGAACGGAGAGTACAAGCAAGTAAATCAAAGGTGATCCAATTAGTGATTTTTTTTCTAGGACAGAGCTATTGAGTCTTCACTTATTGTGGGAAAAAAATAGCACCAAAATAAAATAAAAATAAAAAAGTTCAGTATCTGTTTTAAATAAAGAAAAGTGCAAATGCACTTAGAAAGTTATTTTTTAATCAGCTAGCAGTGAGGAGCATGGCACCAGGTGTCTACTGAGGAAGGTATTTACTGCAGGCCTAATGCTGAGGACTCTGCAGTGCTTTCTCTGTAACCGAGTCCATGGAGCAGAGCATGGCTGAACACTACCAGAGCCATGAAAACACCACCATTGGCCTGGAGGCCATGTGAATAACGGGGTGGTTTGATCCTGCTCTGTGGTCTACCACCCTTCAAGTCCCTATCAGTAAGATCCCTTTAGTTATAAAGAGCAAGGGGATCGCTGCCCCATTCTCCCACCGTGCGGACTTCCCCATCACTCAGCATTTATCCTTGATGCACAATGCAGAGCGCAGAGCTTTAGAGACATGAAGCGATGGAGGCTCTTCCTTTTCATTTCCATTGATCATCGTGTCTCACTGAGGCGATTCCACCCCCTCCTCTCCTGGTAACCCATCCGGAAGCCACCACAGCCCCACCCATCCTCACAGTCAGCCTGCACCAAGTGTACTCAGCTTTGGGTGGAAGATGTTCAATTTCGTTTTGAAATGGACCCTAGACATTGGTGGATTAAATGATTAATGTGTCAGTAAGTCTCAAAAGACACAAAAAGACATTTGCTCATTGATTAAATAAAACCATCTTTGAGTTGAAGCAGAATAGACCCTGAAATGGGGTTCTTCCAGTACCGTGTTATGTGGCATGAGTGAGTCCCTTTGGGGAAATAACTTGAGCCACTGCTATGATTCACACAATAGGACAGGATGTGACTTCTCCTGGCTTGCCACCCAATACAGGTTTTTCCAGATAAATGGGCAATTTTTTTTGGTTTAGCATAGTGATTTACATGATTTCTGTGAAAGATTCTGGGGTACCAGGTAGCACCTAGGACAGAAGAAATTGATTTATTGTCCCTTCTGTGTCATGAGGATGGTTGAGCCCTTGAAGTCTGTGGTGATGAGGAAGGCAGAGGTTCACACAGAGAATCCAAAGAAAAATCAACAGTGATTATATGGTCCTCGAAAATACTTTTACAAAGCTATAAATGAGTATACATATCTAGGATCATTGATGCTTTTATAGCAATATTCAGAAAGAAAAAAGGAAATGTATAATCAGTCCTCCATTACAGTTGAGTTTATATTTTTGTTACAGTTAAAAAAAACAACTTACTGAGTGAGTAAATTTTGTCATGTGTCATGAATATAGTGCAAGGCAATAGCAAAATATCTATTGAACTCCAAAACTTTATTGCAACATGTATAGATTAAGATTATAAAATAATTAAAATTAAAATTGATACTTTGATCATGAATTTGGTCTTAATTCTATATTTTCTTCTTCACACATCCAACAAGGAAATTGCCAGTGAGTAAAGGAAAATAGGTGATAAATATTCACTTGCCTGTTTTATTCGCATCGTCCTTCCTAAATTTTTGTTTATTTATTTATTTTCTGTATCCCAAGCAGCCCCAGTGCTATGAGTAGGTGTGGAAATACTAACTTGCTATGTACCAGAGTGGTTATCTAGAAGTAAAACAAGTTGGTACTGATATGTATGTGAAAACAAGAGAGTCACATGAAACAATAGTTGGAGAAGAGAGAAATGAGATTAAGTTTGAAATATGATGTTGATGTCCAGAGAATAGTTAAGACAAATAACAAAAAGCAAGCCATTTGGGGATGGAGAACAGTGGGGTGACTGTGGAAGACTGAAAGGGGATAGGCACTCTATGGGGTTGGCATAGGGAGAAGGATCAGTTACCCACATTGATCAATGCCACCATCAAAGTGCCTGGTTTCCCCATTGGTAGAAACAAAACCACTACTTTCAGCATGAAGAAAATTGCATGATGGGAATTCTATACCTTTAACACTGCTGTGAATTTAAAGACACAAAATCATAATGATATTTTTAGAATCCCTTTAGTTAAATATGACTTTAAAAACATTAGCAGAATTGCAATTTACTGATCCCTGTAAACATGGAGATTACGACAAAGTAATTTTGGCCATTTTTATGCAAGTTTATGTTCCATGTAGGATATTCAGCATTTCATAGTGTGTGGTTTCCAATATTTGAAAACCACAGTCTGTAAGAACCACATGTCTCATGTCTGAAACCCTCATTAGAGCACATCTATATCACCGAGTACAATAATTATTATTTAGATGGAAGTTTAAAGAAAAAAGAGAGACATTGTGATGACAATGAAAATTATGAATCTGACATTTCTCTAACTCTGTGATTTATACACTGAGATTCCTGTCTATGTAGCAAGAGTGATTTTGTGAAAGCGATTTATTGAGTATGATTCTTAATCGAGTGATTCCACAAAAATAAAGTAACAAAAAATCATGGAAAGATAATAGAGGGACTGAGTGTATTCTTTATTGCTGCATAAGACATTACACCAACATGTTAGAAGTGAAAACATAATCACCATGTATTGTCTCACATAGTTTCTGTGTATCGAGACTTCGGGTGGTTCTGATTCAGATCTATGATCTGCAGTCAAGACGTTGGGTGGGTTACCGCCATCTGAAGGCTTGATGGGGCTAAGAATCCACTTTGGACACGGTTGCCCCCTCATGGCTGGCAAACTGCACTGTCTTCGGGCAGGGATCCTCAACTCCTCACCACACAGGTCTCTTGAGTGTCCTCACGCCATGTCAGCTGACTTCCCCAAAACTATCTGACTCAAGAGAGAGCAAGGCCAAAGCCACAATGTCTCATATGACCTGTCCTCAAAAGGTACACTCTGTCATACCTTCCATTTACCGGTGAATACAGACATCAGGCCTTTGTGCTAAAAGTGACCCACTGTGACCCTACAATCTGACACAGAGGTCCTCTAACCAACAGCAGACCACTAAAATATTTCATACAACAGTGTAGAACCATTCAAACAGAACTGCCCACGCTCCCCATGTTCTCTTCTCAAGCCCACTGAAGTCTGCTTCCTGTCACCACTGCTTTCTGGGAGTGGAGGTAACATTCTCACAAAGGGTTTTTGTGACTTTGATGCAAAGTCAGTCTCCTGACTTTCCAATGACCGTCCAAATGCAGGATCCACAGACTCTGGACCTCCTACCATAATACCTGGGTGGGCTGCACATCTGTTAGCTTCCCTCAATGTCTCCTGTCTCTTTCTCAGGACTTTTAGGGGTCTCTATTATTCTGCCTTTCCTTGAGATGCCCTTGAATTTCCCTTCAAGAGCTGTTAAACCCACACTGATCCTCAGTGATTTTCTCTGGCAATAGGGTCTGTGTGAGCGATCACCTCTGTTCTTGTGGAGTCACCAGTGGCTCCTACTGAAATAAACTCAGGGTCTTCACCTCTCGCGTAGAGCTCTGGGGCCAGGCGGCGCTCCAGGCCCACATCTCCGAGTGCTTATGGCACACCTCCATTTACTCGTCTCCCAACTCCTCCAAGTCACAGTGTCCTCAGGGGACCTCAGTTTCTCCCCCGTCACCCCCATGAACTCCTTTCCCCCTCCGCTTGAACCTGACATCTAGGCGTCTGTGACTTCTAGATGGCTTGGCTTCAGGTATTCCCCTCAGAAATCCAGTTTGTAGTTTGTTTTAATTCAAAACCCACTTGAAATCTGTCTCCTCTTTTCAGTTCCATTGATCAAAATGTCTTTCCAAGATAATGCCAGTAGCCCCGTAGCGACAACCAACCTAGGGATCCTCCACATGTGAATTCATCTTTTAAAGTGCTACCAGAAGTCTTCTTTCCTCCAAAAATGTTTCATGGGCATTACCTCCATAAAATTTGTCAACATTTCACACTGCAATTGGGATAATATTCCAACCTATTGCCAGGACTCCTATTTTCCATTATCAAGGTCCTGATTACCAAATTACCTTTCCAAACTTACATTCTTACCTGCCTTCACAGCATTCACATCTCCTAAACTCAAACACAGGTGCGCGCGTGCGCGGTCCACACACACACACACACACACATACACACACACACACACACCCTATAATATAGATAGAGATATGGATAAATGATAGATAGATAGATAGATAGATAGATAGATAGATAGATAAATAGATGTGTATGGGGGAGAGAGAGAGAGAGAGAGAGAGAGAGAGAGAGAGAAACCAGCTAAAGCTAAAGCCACTGGAGCCCAGGAGAGGTCTGGTCCTGCCCTGAACACCTAGAGACCCCAGCTCAGATGGGATGGGTCACAGAAACAGGCGTCAAGGAAGATGACGGGATCCTGTCCCTGATAAAAGGGTGATGGCATGTCTTTCGTTTATGATTCTAAAGCAACTCCTCCGATCTTGGGGACTTTTTGTTTTAAAGAGTGCCTACACTGTGTCATAATTGAAACAGTCTGGCCATTTTGCTTTCAAATACGCGCGTGTTCTGCTCCACTCTGCGCCTTTCCTTCAGTTCTCCTTGTGTGTGTGTTAGACGGCTTGACGCTGCCCAAGGAGCACTGAGCCTCTCTCCTTATTTCCTTTTCCCAATTTGCTTATGCTGTGCTCTTTAAATGGAATAATTTCTGTTTATCTAACTTCAGTTTTACTATTTTTTCTGATATTTTTATGCTGCTGTAAGATATCTAGTGATTTTTAAAATTTTTTCAAGTGCTCTATTATTCAATTTATGCATTTGTATTTGATTTGATTTGTTTGGTTCTATTTCTCTGCTGACATAGGGTGGCTTTCTATTCATTCTGACCTAGTTTCTTTTACATCTTTGAGGATAGTTATAGCCGATGCATTACAATGATCTTTCTGCTAATTCTCACGTCTAAGTTGTCTTGAGTTATTACGCACTGATTGAGTTTTGTGTGTGTGTGTGTGTGTGTGTGTGTGTGTGTGTGTGTGTGTGTGTGGAAATGGGTCACATTTCCACACACCCAGTCCATAGTTTCCGAACAGGGAAGAGCCAGGAGAGAGGGGGTAGGAAAGGTCCCAGGATGTGACAAGGACACAGAAGACTCACTCTGAGACCGACTAGGACCCCGGGATGCCGTTCTAGCAACCTGCACCCAGGAGTGCAGAGCTCTTGTTGTCACTGGTTCTGCTCCCCAGGCTTGTCCATCACATCGAAGTCTGAGGAAAATCCCAGCTTACACGGAATTTCCTTCTAGGGCCACGCAAAAGACACGAGCTCAGCACTGCTTCATGTTACATAAGGAGACACCTTTAAGGCTATTTTGTCTGAATTATGTCAACCAGGACGAAAGTATTTTTATTCATAACAAAATTTGTACTAAAAAGGTATATGCTCTCCCTCCAGACAGCATTATTTATAATGGCCGTGTTTGTCTTTTTCCCCCAAAGACTTAAATCAACCACAGAGGGAATTTCTACCCATGTGAAAACACGCTTCGTCTTTTTCATATCGCATCCTCTCTGTCTCACTCGTTGCCCCAAAGCCAAGCCCTTCTCAGCCTCACCATTACCAAGAGGCCTGCAAACCTTGTTGAATTTTTTCCTCTTAGAGGAAAACATAAAACTCACTCAGTCCACTTATTTTCTATTTTATTTTGGCATGTGAAGAGTTAAGCATCAGATAGCTTCAGAAAGTCAATTAAAAAGGGATAGTGTAGCTTAATCACGGGGCTTTTCCTATCTATTTTTTCCAGTAGTTGCTTTAAAACTGCTAACTTGAAATCACAGTCCTGTGCTGTCTTCAGAAGTTCACTCAATCAAAAGCCAAGTGCTGAGTAATCAAAGATCTTAAATGACTGGAAGCTCCAACCCTAACCACAAGAGGATTAAAAATCCAGTAGCCAGGACTCAGTTCTTCGATCCCGCCAGCGCCCGTGCATAATGAGACGCCCCCAAAGCCGCAGATCACAGCCCTGTCCTTGCCCACCTTAGAACTAAGTGGAAAACCTCTTTAATTCCTTAAGAGATCCTATCTGCCTGATGAAAATAGATATTGGCTTCTGTGTAGCTTGATTAGAAGAATGGGAGAGGATTAGCTCAGATGCAGGGAGAAGGCCCAGGCGGGCTCATTTACATGGCGTCTCTGCTGACAGGTGATGTTCGCAAGAGGGAGGAACCGAACGGCGCACTGCTGGGAATTAAAGCCTCCTTTATTTACTCACGTGAGAGACGGATTCAAACGCATTTATTTTGCCATATCCAATTTTTTAAATCCATTAAGCACTTTGATGCTTATTTATCTTATGCTCTGTACAGACAGCCACGTTGTTTGAAGAAGTGTTTATTTTCATTCAAAGTAACCTGCCAACTGATTGTAACTGAAATGTAAGCGGTTGTAGCAATATTCTCTTCCTACATGTTGGGATGAATGAAAATGATTCCTCTTTATTTAGAGTGTAAATATTTAAAAGCCACACATTCTTTAACAGTAAGTCATTGCTTACTTATTGTCCCATAATGTGTATATACAGTATAACATAGGATACACACATGTGATTTATGTTTGCTACATGTATGTGCTATGTGTCTTGTAACATAGCAATAGTTGATAACAGACTCTATTGAAATGCTTGCCTCATTTGGGCATATCATGTCTTGAGTAAGTCTAAAAACTTTCTGTAATATAAGTACTAAATGTATGTTTATTTATATGCTTAGCATTCAAATCGAAGATAAAATTTTCCAGAGATAATATACCTTCAGAAAGACCTTAGGTTGTCTTCTGCAGAACTTAGAATTTTATAGTATTTTGCCACCTCCAGTCCTCTCAAAGTTTGCTCTTTTTGAAAAAGTAAAAAAATATATATAAACAATAAAAACTCAATGGCAACTATGTGAGTGATTGTAAAATGCAAAATCAATTTAGACAATCATATCTCCTAGCTGAAATATTGCTTAATTGCTGAACATTACTATACAAGCAACATGCATATAGATTTGGAATTTCATTTTCAATTCTATTATTTTCAAACAAAATTAATTTTTCTACTCGTACTGTTTCCTTTAAATTCAGAGTGTTTCGATATAGTATAAGAATATCACTCTATAGAAAGGTTTTAAGGTATAGTGTATTCGGGACCACTACTTTAAAAAAACCTTTGCTAAAGCATGATCACAAAGATTTTCTCCTGTGTTTTCTGCTGTACATTTGATAGTTTTACATTTTGCATTTAAATCTGTGATTCAACTTGAATTAATTTTTGTGTATGGTTTGAGGTATGAATTGAAGGATGTTTGCTTGTTTTCTGTTTTGATTTCTGCCTATTAATCTCTGTAGTAGTTTGTTAGGGCTACCATAGCAAAATCCCACAGACTGATTTATTTTCTCATGGTTCTGGAGGCCAGAATTCCAAGGTCAAGGTGCCGTCAGGGCTGGTTCCTCCTGAGGCCCCTCTCCTGGGCATGTAGATGGCCGCCTCCTCCCCGTGTCCGCATCCAGTCGCCCCTTGGTCTGTGCGGTCTGTGTCCTGTCTCCTCTTATAATGACCTCAGTCACAGGATTTAAGACCCCCTAGGGGCCGGCCGAGTGGCTCAGTTGGTTAAGAGCTCACTCAAGAGTTTGAGCTCTGAGCAACAGTGGTTCGAGTCCAGCCCAAGCTGAGCAGCCACTGAGCTGCCAACAGGTAGCAGGATGGCTCAGCTAGAAAAAAAAAAAAAAAGACCCCCTCATAGGAGCACATCTTACCTCAAATGTCTATTTAGACCCCTGTCTCCAAATGTAGTCGCATTCTGAGGTACTGGGAGTTATGACTTCAAAACCTGAATTTTGGGGAGGATATAATATGTCCCATAATAATAGTTAATATTTTCAGCATCATTTGCTGAGACTGTCTTTCTTTATTGAATTAACTATACACGTTTCTGAAAATCAGCTGTCTGTATATGCGTGGTCTTATTTCTGAGTTCTCCAGTCTGCTCCTTTAAAATATGGTCTATAATTACACCAATACAACGTTGTCTTAATTACTGTCACTCTACCATGGGCTATGAAACAAGGTGGTATGTGTTCTGACACTTTTCTTTTTCAAAGTTTCTTTGACTAATTTGTATATGAATTTTAGAAGACACTTGCCAATGTATACAAAAGTGCATGCTGGATTGTAAACTGGATTTCATTCAGTCGACACATGACTGTGGAGAAAACTGACGTTTCCATTAGACCCATGACATTTTAACAATATTAAATATGGATCTCCCAAATCCATGAGCAAGGCAGTCCTTGCATCTATTTAGGTCTTCTATAATTCCTCTCAGTATAGTTTTATAGTTTTTAGTATACAGGACTTACACATCCTCGGTCACTTTTAGCCCTAAGTATTTCATATTTTTGTGATGTCATAAAAACTATTTAATTTTTAAAATTTCTGACTAGAAATTTGTGACTAGAATACAGAAATATAATCTGCATTTGTATATTGGTCTTGTGTGCTATTACCTTGATAAGTTCACCAAATATTTCTATTAATTTTTGTAGACTCCATCAGATTTCTATATTGACAATCATTACACCTGAGAATAAAGATGATTTACTTTTTCTTTCCAATCTGGATGCCTTTCGTTTATTGATTCTTTTTTTTTTTTAATTGCACTGGCTAAAACTTTCAGTACAACTTTCAATAGAGGGAGTGAGAGCAGGCATCTTATTCCTGATATTAGAAAGAGCGTGTGAATGGTTTTTGTTTTGTTTTGTTTTGTTTTGTTTTCAATAAATACACAGTCGGCCATTGTATCTCCAGGTTTCACAAGCAAAGATTCAGAGGGCTGACTACATATTGACCCACGCCATTTAAATAAGGGACTTGAGCATCTATGGATTTTGGTATCTGCAGGGTCCTGGAAAAAATCCCCCACGGATACCAAAGGATAAATGTAAAGGATAAATGTAAAAAGTTCAGTTTGGGGTGAGTCAAAAGTTATATACATGGATTTTCAACTGCCTGGGTGTCAGCGCCCCTGACCCCAGGTGGTTCAAGGGTCAACTGTATTGTTGATTTGAGTTACAATAATATATTGATTTTTGTGTCAGACTTCATGAGAGATACTGGTCTGTAATTTTTCATTCTTTTTTTTTTTAAGATTTTTTTTTTAATTGGGGAATTGGGGAAGGGGAACAGACAAGTTGCTGTCATTTTGTTCGTCAGGTCTAGTTGTGGAGGACGTTGCTTCACTGGCCCAAGTTGGCACCATCATTGCACTCTTCCCGGGTGAGGCAGATCAGCCTCCAGCTTCTGGACAGCTGCTCACTGTGGCTGCTGGCCGCTCACGCTGGCTGCTGGCTACACACGGTAGCCCATGGCAACCCACTGCCACAGGGGCTGCAGCCTACGCCGTCGCCAGCGACTCTCGGCAGCCCAGCTCCAGGTTGAGCTGTTGTTCAGCATCTTAGCTGTGGAGGGCAGTGTCACTGGCCCTCATATGTGGGATCCGAACCCGGGCCCTCTGGCCTCCCAAGCCAGTTCTTAACCATCGCGCCACTCGGCCGGCCCTGTAATTTTCCATTCTTAAGCTGATGCTGTTTTTGTCTACTTTTATAACCAGAGTAATACTGGCTCTATGGAATAAATTGAGAAATATTTACTCATCTTCATTTTAGGGAAGACTTTGCATTAAATTAATATTATTTCTTCCTTAAATATGTGGTACTTAAAGAAGACTAATACTCACCAATGAAGCCATCTGGTTCTGTAATATTCTTCATAGAAAGTTTTTTAAGTGTAAATTCAATTTCTTCAATAGGGATATTTGGGTTATCTATTATATTACACCTGGAGTGAGGTTTGGTGGTTTGTGTCTTTCAAGAAATGTTTTCACTCCATCTATTTTGTGATATTTAATGGCATAAAGTTGTTTCTGCTATATTTTTATCCTGTAGATATTTGTGATATCTATTTATTATCTACAGATACTTTAAATATCTACAGACATTAAATATATCTGTAGATATTTTCAATATGTGTTGAAGCTATAATGATGTCCTCTCATTCTGATAATGGTATTGCATGTCTTTTTCTTTTAAAATAAAAGTCTGGCTAGATATTGATTTATTTCATTGATCTTCTCAAAGAACTAGCTTTCAGTTTCATAGATCTATTTGACCATATATCTGTTTTTTGTTTCATTGTTTGCCATTCTGATATTTAGTATTTCTATTCACCTGCTAACTTTGGGTTTATCTGTATTTCTAGAGTCATAAAGTAGAATTGGAAGTCACTTTTTTGAAAACACTTCTTTTTTCATACAGATGTTCGCTGCCTTAAAGTTCTTCATGGGCATTGTTTCTACAGAAACAAGTTTTGATATATTTTTCATTTTGATAGTTTTCATTTGATATTTTTTTTCATTTTGATACAATTTAAAGTGCAGTCTCATCCCCATTTAAAATTAAATTTAATTTTCAATTACAATTGACTTACAATGTTATATTAGTTTCAGGTGATTGGACAGTTATATAACTTATACCCCAACAATTCTAGTTCCCATCTAACACCATACATAGTTATCACAACATGTAATAGCCTATAGGTCCATCAACGTTGTCGCAAATGGCAAGATTTCATCCTTTTTATGCTTGCAGTATGTCTGCACATACCTCATTCTGTGATGCAGTGGAATAACCCAACCCCATACTCAGTGAGATCTGAAATACAAAAAGCTGGGTCATGTCTGTGGGCCATGGACATAGCTAAACAGTTCCAAGAATTGTGTACCTGCCCAGTGCAGAGGGAGCAGCGAGGTGCTGGCTGTGCTCTGAGCTCTCTGCATGTGATGTGATCTGTGAGCTTTCAGCACATCCTGTACCCAACACAAGGTTCTCCCTGGGAAACAGAGGAGGAGTCAGCTGCACGTGGACCTGGTCCGCACACTTCATGTTTTAGGATGCTATTAGCTGACTAAACATTTAAAATTATATGTCTCCTTAAGAAATTGACCCCTTTGAACTTTTAAAATGTTATTTCATTATATATATATATATATATATATATATATATATATGCAAAATTAACATTGTTTCAGATTAATATAGTCAAATCATCATTTTTAGAAGAGTGTTAACCTGGAATATATTTTTTTCTTTTCTTACTTTTTACATATTTGTGTCTTTATATTTAAAGTCCTTGTTGTGCAGGCTGCAAATACTTGAATCTTAACATTTCAAATCCAATATCACAATCTCTGCCTTTCAATAGGAGATTTAGACCATTTATATTTAATGTGATTATTGATATGCTTTGGATTAAGTCTACAATCTACTGTTTGCTTTCTATGTACCCCATTTTTTTTTGTTATTTTTTTTTCTTGGACTATGGTGTATGATTATGAGTCCACTTATCTTTTTGTTCTCTTAATAGTAATAACACTTTATTTTGTTATTTTAGTGGTTATTTTTAGTGGTATATAGTTTATATCTTAGACTTATCACAGTCAATCTTCAAGTAATACCATATGACTCTGTGAAGAATGCAACAATGTTACTTACAGTATGTTTCAATTTCTCCTCTACTGGCCTTCATGTTATTTGGTCACACATTTAATTTTACATATGTTAGAAACACTTTCAACATCATTATTACTTTTATTTAAACAATCAATTAAGTTAAATGAAAAAAAATCTCATGGATTTACTCATGTAGTTATAATTTCCAGAACTCACCTTCCTCGGTGAAATTTGTATTTCACCAGATGTCACTTTTTTTCTGCCTGAAGGACTTCTTTTAATATATTTTTATAGTGCACTTTTACAGGTGATTAATTCTTTCATACGTATATGTCTGAAACATCTGTATTTATTATTTTATATAATATCTCCTTAACTATATTTGTTTCGTTTTTGTACTTTAAAGTTCTAGCTTTGTTGTCTTCTTGCTGGCATTGTGTCTGATCAGCAAATTGCCCTAATATTTCTTTGTGCCTATGAATGTAACATTTCCCCTGGCTGTTATAAGATTTTTCTCTTTATCACTGGTTTGGTTTATGCAATTTGATTATGATGTGACTTGGTATAGCTTTTCTCATGTTTCTTGCACTTAATATTCACTGAGATTCTTGAATCTGTTGGTTTATAGTTTGCGTCAAATTTCAAAAAAAAATAGCCATTAGAGTTAGAATCTTTTGTTCTGTCTTCCATTTCTCCTCTGCCTTTTGAGGATGCAAATTACAAAGCCACCTGGTGTTGTCACACACATCACTGATTCTCTTCATATTTTATGATTCTCTTTATCTCTGTGCTTAAGTTTTTATTGCTCTTTCTTTGAGTTTATTTATCCCTTATTCTGCAATGTTAAATCTTCTATTCATTCCACTCTCAGTATTTTTGTCTCACCTAATGCAGTTTGGATCTTCAGAAGTTTGATTAAGATCCTTATTATGTCTTCCATTAAACAGGATCATAGGATCATTTAAAAATATATATCATTGTGAAAATAGTACAGTGAAGTTCCGTACATACACACAAATTTCCCCTTTTGTTATATTATGTTAGTATAATGTGGTTTTTACAATTAATGAACACATATTGATGCATTATTATTAACTAGAATCCATGCTGTATTCAGATTTCCTTGGTTTTAGTGTCCGTTTTCTGTTCCAGGATGTCATGCAGGACCCCACATTACACTTAACCATCATGTTCTCATGTCATCATAGGTTCCTTGTGACTCTGACAGTTTGTTAGCATTCTTGTTTCTCTATGTTCTTGACAGCTTTGAGGAATACAGGTCAAGTATTGTGTGTAATATCCCTCAAATAGAATTTATCTGATGTGTTCTTCATGGTTATACTTGGGTTATGCATTTTAGGAGGAAAACCACAGGGGTGAAGTGCCATTTACCATCACATCATACCAAAGGTATGCACTATCAATGTGACTTATAACTGTTGGCATTAATAATGACCTTCTTATGGTGTCAGCACTTGTCAGGTCTCTCCACTGTAAAGTTACTCTCACAGCCCATACCTAGGAGTGTCGGGAGAGTAAATATATAAATTATTTGGAATTCTATCCCAATTACATATATATATATATATATGTGTGTGTGTGTGTGTGTGTGTGTGTGTGTGTGTGTGTGTGTGTGTGTGCAGGCACACACACAAGGCCATGTGGTTCTTTTCCCATCTCTGTGCAGAGTCCTCACACACAAGCACTGATAACTGACCTCCTGAATACCTGAGGGCACCATTTGCAGATCACCAACATTCTTGTTCTGGAAGCTGCCACGTCTCCTAGAGTCTGAAATGCAAATTCTATCTGTCTTGGCTTTCTTAGATTTTTAGGTCCATCATCTCAGGGAGTCCACCAGGTTCCTGCTCAGTCCCCCTTCCCTGCACTATCATCTGCAAAGTATTTTGGGGCCGTCACTGAGCCAATTTATAAGACTCATTTTGTTTGTTTCCCGGCTCTCAGGAGTCATTATTTTTTGTTGCCTCTTGTTCAATATCTTTAAAAAATCATTGTTTTATAAACTTTGTCCACTTTTTGTTTTTATTTTGGGAGAAGGTAAATCCAATTTCTATTGCTCCATCTTGAATAGAAGCATAAGTCTCCATTTATATAAATTTTGATCTAATTTTGGATGCTTTATAAAAGTCCCCTTTACTTATAATTTAACAATAAGTACTAAGGGAGAAATAAGTGTTGTTTGTTCTGCTTCAGAGTTTTAGCATTAAGTTCAGTGGTGTTCAGGAAAGATTTGCTGAATAGTTTAGCATTTGAAGTTGGTGATGGTTTAATAATACCCCAATATTTCTCATTAAGGCCGTCACAAGGTATGATCAATTTTATGCATCTTAACATGATGGTGAAGAGGCTACTTTCACTAGGCATGTAGTTAAGGAAAATTTGAGTAATTTAATAGAAACAATTTCATAACCCAGCTTCAGCACTTACTCTCTGTTAGGCCTGACATGGAAAGAAACAGAGAAAGAAAGAGAGAACAAATAGGAAAGAGAGGGGACATCACTAACCCTGGCTTACTGTACTTGTGTCACAGCCACATTTTTAAGGCAGGTGACATTTTTCTTCAACTTTTCCTTCTTACTATAAGCCATAATAGTTTATATGGTCCATAAAAACTCTACATAGCAAAATACCTAAATGTTATTTTTTTTCTCCATGAATCTTATCTTTAAATGTGATCAGCTGTCAGAGATGCCAGCCTGGGTACCTATTGATGTTGGAGTTAAAGTTAATTACTTTTTGCTATGGATTGAATTTTGTCCCCTCAAAATTCATATGTTGAAGCTTTAACCCTCAACGTGATGGTATTTGGAGATGGGGCCTGTGGAAGGTAATGAAGATTAGATGACATCATGAAAATGGGGTCATCAAGATGGGATTAGCCCTCATGAGAAATAAACCAGAGACCTTGACCTCTCAGCTACGTGAGGGCTCAGTGAGAAAGGGGGCCTTCTACAAGCTGGGAAGAGAGTTCTCACCAGAACCTGACAATGCTGGCACCAGGATCTGGCATTTTCAGAAGTAAATGTCTGTTGCTTAAGCATCCCAGTCTACGATAGTTAATCTTGGCAGCTCAAGCTGACTCATGCACTTCACAACCCTGCGTGCTTCCACTATGAAAAGAATTAGACAGCCTCTTAAGTGATCTGTAACCTGTTAGAGGATGCTATCCTGCGCCAGGCTGAGGAAAGGAGCACCAGCAAAGGTGAATTTTGATACTCCTGAGAGTAGCCCCTGTGCGATGTTCTCAGGGCAGAAAACGTTAGAGGGAAATAGTGGTGGAAAGGGAGGCACCATCTTTAGACTTGCTTCGGAAAGGATGGGAGGAGCACCATGTGCTATGTGGACCGGGGGCCTGGGGGGCAGCAGGCTGGATGAAGCAGCTGCTTTTCAGTCCCATCTCCCATGGCACAAATGATTTTAGATGAAGCATGAATGTGTGGACGGGAGAAGGTGGAATCGTCCATTCTGTAGTGAACCTCGTCTGCATGGACCACAGTGACCTTGAGACTACCACGTCCTCAGCATCCATCATGTCCTTCCTCCTACACCTGGGAACACGGACTTCTATTCAACCAGGTCTGACCGCATGTTGCTTCTCCTTGCCATCCTGGCCATTCTCTGTCTTCTAACAATGTCTGCACTGTTCTCTGCTTCACCTTGCCACAACTCAAGGTTTAATGTGCTGAGAAGTACTCACAGCTGTGGTGTTTTAATTTCCAGGTTACAAACTTTCCAACATTATCATAGACAAATATTGCTTCTAAAAATGCTGTTAAATATTCATTTACGTGACTGAAAAAATCTTCCTGCCCACATATGAATTATAGAGAGAATTTTTGTTGTTTTTTTTTCCCCACAAAGCCTAATGTTAACAAACAAATAAACAAACCGACATCTCAGCTGTCTGGGAAAAGAGACTGCAGGAGTCACCATCCCCCTTCCCCCCACCCCTAGTCTGAGGCCCGTCTCTGGTTGGGGCACAAGGCCTGGGTATCTTCCCTGTAATTAAGGTGGCATGAGAGTTCTGGGGTGCTGCAGTGTCTCAGCATTTGTGAGTCGGGGTGGGGAGGAAGGTGTTAGGGGGCTTCCCTTGCAAACAAAACCCACATTGATATCTAGTACATCACTCCTCTGAGGGGGGCGTGAGCCATCTGTTGATAACAGAGCACGAGAACTGGATTGATAGCCTTGGGGGAGAAGCCATGACTTTTGAGTATCTGGGCTTCTATTTATATTATTCTTTTCCTTATACAGTTTTCAGTAGTATGGTAGTGTTTTTATTATTCTTTTACTGAGATACAGGCATGACTGAGACACACTTCCTACCTGACGGCATTAACTTGGTGTGTGCAGGTAGGCAGATGGACCCAAATCCTTGTATGTGCTCTACAAGCATACCGTTTGCCTGCTGGTATAATGACTGTGCAGCAGACAGGTGGGAAGATCAGAAACGCCTTCCCTAGAGAGAGGTGTGGGCAGGGTCTCAAAGCAGGCTCCAGGGAGATAGGGGGAGAGTCTTCAATGCAGAGGGGCAGCAGATGCAAGCAAACCGCTGTCTGAAATATAACTTCCGGTAAGGCCTGTGGTCAGACCCTAGATTCTGTTTGGGGCGGTGGTGGAAAAGGGGTCTAAAGAGAGAGTTCATAAACTCAGTGACTGTTATAGTAGATTTTATTTAGTGATTCATTGGGTTTCCAAACATTCCTTATTTTCCTTATTTTGTTAAGCAATGGAACTTTATAAAAGATTTATTTTTTTTAATTTTAAAGCAGTTTGAGGTTCACAGAAAAATTAAGAAGATACAGATATTTCTTCTATACCCCCAGATGTGCACAGCCTGCCCCGCCAGCAACGTCCCCACCAGACGGCACATTTGTTACAACTGTTGAACCTACACTCAGACGTGATCATCACCCACGTCCATAGTTTACATTTCGCTCTTGGTGTTGCATATTATCAGGGTTTGGGAAAATGTATAATGAGATATATCTAACATGGTATCCTGCAGGGTCTTTTCACTGCCATCAACATCTTCTGCTCTGCCTATTTCTCTCCCATTACCCTACCCTGAGAGCGACTGATCTTACTGTCTCCATAGTATTGCATTTTCCAGAAGGTCCTGTAGTTGGAATCATACAGTGTGTAGCCTCTTCAGATTGGCTTCTTTCACTTCATAACATGCATGTAAGTTTCCTCCATGTCTTTCCATGGCTTGATAGCTCATTACTTCTAGCACTGAATAACATTCCACTGTCTGGATGGACCACAGTTTATTTATCCATCACCTACGGAAGGGCACCTTGGTTGCTTCCGAGTTGTGGCAATTATGAATAAAACTGCTCTAACCCTCTATGTTCAGGTTTCTGTTTGCACATAAGTTTTCAGCTCCTCTGGGTAAACACCAAGGAGTATGATTGCTGGAGCATGTGTAAGAAGCCACTCTACTGTCTTTCGAAGTGACTGCCCCAGTTTGCATTCCCACCAGCAAGGAGCTAGAGGCCCAGCACCTCCACACCTCCGTCAGCATGTGGCGGCATTGCTGTTCCGGAGTTTGGTCATTCTGATACTTGTGTAATAGCATCTCATTGTTGCTTTAATTTTCACTTCCCTGATGACACCTGATATGGGGTATCTTTTCATATGCTTATCTGCCTTCTGTATGTTTTCTTTGGTGAGTCTATTAAGATATTTGGTCCATTTTTTAATCAAGTGTTTATGTTCTTATTGAAGAGATTTAACAGATTTTTTTTGTATATTATGGATAGCCGTGCTTTTTCAGATGTGTCTTCTGCAAACATTTTCTTCCAGTTTCTGGCTTGTCTTTTCATTCTCTTGACATTGTCATTTGCAAAGCAAAAGTGCTGTGATCTATAATGGTTCTGAATGATGTTAGCTTAAAATTGCTATCTTTGCTTCATCAAGAGGGCCTTTGCATAAGTAAGCTCCACAAGATCACACTTCAAACCATGTGGCAGATTTGAAGTTGGGGCACTTTCTGTCAGGCACTAGATGTTTCCTGAGACTCTTCTCCCTCCAGGACAGCTCGGGGCAGTGGATGGAAGGACAAATACTTCCGGGCCCTCATTGGAACATTACTGATTCAGGTGGTAGAGAGCCCTTAAAGAGTTTTAAACAAGGTCTGGAGAAGATAATAATGCTTTCCAGGTCAAAAAATTAAGATCAAGGGGAGACTCATAAGACTGCCAGGAGGAAATGGTGAAGTG
The DNA here is from genome assembly GCF_001890085.2 of Hipposideros armiger. Lineage (NCBI taxonomy): Eukaryota > Metazoa > Chordata > Mammalia > Chiroptera > Hipposideridae > Hipposideros > Hipposideros armiger. The sequence continues at coordinate 1,037,268 of NW_017731543.1, read as the reverse complement.
ATAAGGGGAAGCCAAGGACAGGAGCTGCGGGACAGTTCAGAGGCCTCACAGACTCAAACAATTGAAACCTGTAATTTCTAGCTTTGGGACGAAATGCCACTAACTAATAAAAACTCACGAGGATGAACAGGCTGGGTTTAGAGAGGTGGGGCCTGCCATGCTGGTGGGTGGCCCAGGATGGGTGCCCAGTGAGGAATAGCGCTCTGCATGCCAGCCAAGGAGGGGGCCGCAGTCAGGACCACTACCCACAGCTCATGCAGACCCCAGAAAGGGAAGGAAGAAAGCCCTTCTCTCTGGAGTGTAGCTCACTGAATAGCAAGCCTCCAGCACCAATGCTGCTCACCAGAGGAGACGGACAACATATTTGAACTAGTCAAAGGTCCATGACGACTCACTGTTTCCAGGCCTTCTTCATCCTCAGTCCAGGGCACTCCTATATGACAGGTGGGCTTGAGGAAACAAGCCAGAACCTCCCTGACCTGACAAGAAGACTGGTTGCCGCACCCTCACCCGATGCAGGCAGCAGCTACTCTGTAAGGTGACCTTGACATGTGCACCTCAGGTTTTAAATTTAGGTGCCGTAAAAAGCAGCGATAGCATTACATTTTCAAAACCAAAGTACGGGTTTTATTCTCGTTCCTATTAACCAGATCCCAGGGTTGTCAGTTTGCACTATCTGCTTGTAGGTACTGCTGTCTGTGTATTTTCATTCTCCAAATGACGTTCATGACCCACAGACTCCCCGTGTCACAAGCTTCCACTGGGCACCCTCACATATAAATCTCTTCATTGAGCAAAATTCTGTGCTTAGTTATTTGTCAGTTACAGGAAAAGAAAACAATAGTTTCACTACCTGCAGTGGGGCTCACAGTGGAGCAGAGCAGGTGTTTCATACCTGATCCAGGTGTCTAGGCTCACCTGGGACACCTGAGCTACTAATTGCTTCAGTGAATTAGCAAATTAAGGCCAAACACGATCTCCTACTTGTCTGAACTTCAAGAAGTTTAATGTTTAAAAACAGGTGTGGAAAAAACAAACTTTTCATAAAGGAAAAGTCAATTGTATTTGATTCTTTCAATTCAAGGCATCAAAACAATCAGATTCTTCCAACGGAAAAAGAGTAAAGGTGCTGTGATCTCTAACAGTTCTGAATGATGTTAGTTTAAAATTGCTATAAGAAATATAAACAAATGAATACACTACAGGAAAATATGCAAATATGATGAGATACTAAAGCCAGTCCTTTGCCTTTTCCATATCCCATAACCTGTGGCAACCTCTCCACCCCTCCCTTTTTGACTGCCAAATGAAGGCGCCAAGAGTGAGACACAAAGTCTTTGCTTTATCAACTGGAGGAAGTGCTGTGCTGGAAACGCAATGGTCACCAAACAGCCAGAGACCACAGTTTGCTTCCACTGGAGATTCAAACAGAGATGATCTGTGAGTTTCATCATTCTTAAAATCAGCCCACCATGTTTTGTTTATCATGTTGTTCTTTCTTCTTTTTAAGCATTGAAAAAACTAATTATAAAAAAGACCTGGCTTCCACAGCTGAAGACCCACCTTTTTCCAAGAGCAAAACCCAACAGTTGAACAGCACCACAAATCCAAGCCTTGGAAACCATTTTCCTTAACTTTGCTCCCAGAAGGAAGTGGTCACAGCCTGACCTTCTGGCCACTTCCACCTACAGTCATTTTACCCTCGTGATAAACAGCCTCACTTTTAGCACAAACCCCATTCCTCTACCCCATCTCCCCCACATGTGAACTCTCTTCACCAAGTACCTCAAAAAGTATGTGTTAAGTGACACCATCTGAATAATCCACATTTTAAAATTACTTATCTCTAGGATAATAATATACTTTATCATCAAAGCTGTACACTTGAGAGTGCATGGCCATGACATTAATATTTTTCCAGGACAACAGGCGCAATCCAAATTTTGGGTCACAAAATCTGTGACCCAACTGGGAGTGCTCTACACATAAGGACGTTAAGTAGAACATCCGGGAGCATATTTCTGTTCGTGCTGCATTATGCGCTTGTATGAATGTAGCACCGAGTAGATACTTAATATTAGTTCATTACTGTGGTGACGTTGCACACCAAGAAATGCAAACAGGCGGGACGATACAGATGAGTTACGGTCAGCTGACAGGACCCACAAACAGCACTTGCACGAATGGCTCCGTAGCAAATAGCAAGTGGATCATTCACATTTAATTCTTTACTTGATTCCAGGGTAATCTCCCCATCATCAGTAGAAGGTGTAGAAGAAAAACCTCTCGCTCAACAGTTCATGCTCCTCTTGTCTTCGTATTGATATTAATGCCAACAAAATTAGTAATTTGACAATTAGTTCCCCACTTACCTGAGAAGACATGAGAGGGAGAAAGAAAGTATTTTAACTAGATTATAATGTGGCTCTGACAAGTCAGGATCCTGTCATGTTATAGCCTTCCAACTTTAACATTTTCATGTCTGCCTGGCAGGTTATTAAAATAAATGAGGGTGCATTGGACTGCTGCTGTGCTTTTCTCTAATGGGAGTTGAGGAATTTGCAAGCCACCAATGTAAATTGACCGATCTCAGAGACTGAAAGGATTTAGCTAAAGTGGACAATTAGGATCATTTCTGCACAGCTGAGTGAAATATTCCTTGTTATTTTAATAATTCAGGCTCAGGGTAATTTTTGGAGGCTGAGTTTGTCAAGATAATGTGCCTGTGCTTGTCTGCTTGTCATTTCTAACTCAATCCCACATGTTACAGGTGCAGTCTAGCTTACAAAACAGGAAAATCATTCACTGGAGAATTTGCATATGGAATACAGATACACTGCATTGAGGAAACGCAGAGCGGGAGATTGACAGGAAGCCACGGTGAGAATGCCTCACGGTGGTGAAATTCTGGATGGCTGATAGATGCTGCGTTGCTTTGTTGGTATGATTCCGAGTGTTATTGGACAATATGCATATGCAACTGGACCACGTACAGCGCCATTAGCTCATGTAACCTACACTGTTTCGGTTAAGAAGCGTGTGGAGACTGTTTAATCCCCTTGTGGTAGAAGTAAATGCCCACTTTTGGCTTGGTTTTATCACATGAATTGATGGAATAATATCTTTAACTTTCAGTTGCAAGACACATGTAGAGAATTATACATGAGTTTACGATAAATTCTGATGCTGGCAAGTTCATTGGTACATTTCTATAAGTAGAAGCTTGCTCAGCCACATGATGTGGTCCCAACAGGTTGAAACATCACTTGTGATTACAATGATTGGTAGAGAACTAGAAGGAACCCCTTCTATCTATAGGTCTGGTACTAGGTGGAAACAGTTGCATTAATTTGACATTAAGAAGAATTAGAATTAAATACTGATTGCAGGTTTAGCTCCTGCCAGCCATGCTTGGGGACCCTACACTCAGGACCTCGACAGGTGATGGGTAGCCTTGGTCAGGAGTAGCCACACTGCCATCTTCCCAGCCTCTCCACACAACTTCACTGGGGCAGCTCAGCTCCTAGCTGGTTTATTTTTCAGGCTTCCATGCAATAACTAATTGGAAGCTAGGACTTACAATAAAATAGCAACAACAAGAGAAGTATTAAAACCATTGTTCTTGGAAAAAGAGGGATTTTGCAATGTTAGTTAGCCTAAGAATGAAAACACAGCCAGTATTATTAGCTAAATATCCTTTAGCATGAATTATTTTATCATAATAACGTGTCTCTACATCTACCTAAAATAATTTATCAATAAAGTTGTAAAAGGATGTAGGAATAAGACGTACCCCAGTATAACATAAGGTGGGGAGGTCTAAAACCAGTGGGCACTGCCAAATACATGAGCACTGCACAGGCATACAAAATGCCAACCATTCAATGTTGTTACAACATCAATAGTCTTTGCCCCCAAACATTCATAAGAGATGGTTTTGTGCATAAGAATTACAATTGATTAGCAAGAGTTTAGCACAAGTGCCTCCGTAAGCTTAATAATTAAAACTTGTAACTCAACTTTACACTTCGCCAACTAGGACACAGATGACGGAGCCATAGACTACTTTTCCTCGCCATCAAATATCCTTTTCACCTAAACAAATTTTAATCCCTCAGGTTGCATTTGCATTGTCCCCCCAGCATGAAGGGCTCGTATGTTGTGGTGCTGAACCATATGGCTCAAAAGGGAAGAGGAACCTTCCACTTGGGGCTCACCGCCCAGCACAGGTCAGCTGGGGAGCTGGAGCTGGAAGAGAAACCATGTCCCCAAACAGTGGTAGCACTTAAGTGATCTCCAATATGGCTTTTCCAACCAAGTGAGTGAAATATTGGAGAGGCCATTGTTCTTTGGAATTCTGGGCCAACAATGGAGGAATGACACACCCTGAACCATGAACAAACAAGCAGCCAACAAAGACAACCCTGAGCATACTTGACATTGCTGTATGTCCCCCACCACCCAGAGATGAGCTGCCCTGGCTCCGAGCCTCCGGCCGCTGCTTCCCCTCCTATGACCCACTACTGCGTAGTTGTACACCTTGCTACGGCACATGCCGATTTCTGTGCGAGTCAGGTAACAGCCATAACTTAACCAATCAGCCTAACGAAGCAAAGGCTTGCTTCTCGTCCAGAAGCTGGGCATATGGGGCGGCGCTCTGGGCAGTCTCTTTCCTGCATTGGTTCTGCCTTCAGGATCCCTCTCATTGTGCAGCCCTGTTGTCTCAGACTCTTATAATCTGGGACAGGAGCCAGAGAGTGAGCTGAGAGGCACATACACAATCACGGGCCGGACTCAAGAGCAGCGCAGGCCACCACAGCCCATTGGCACAGCGACAGCCCCATGGCCCCAGAGTGGCAGGAAGGATGCCTGGAAAACAACGGCATGTGCGGGTCCAGGAGGATGGTGAACACCTAGCTCGTGTCTGTCACACAGGCCGACATGGCGGCAACAATGACATTTCAGAAATGAACACAGGTCACCGCGGTAAAGAGCAGAATAACAAGACCACGGGTGTATGTAATAAAAAGCACATGATACATATAGACAGTACACATGGAGACTTCTGCCACCTCTCCCATGCACACCTTCACCAGGTGGCCCAATAGGTATCTCTGTGGACAGTTTGGAGGCAGGTCACGTAAAAACTGGAACACTTAAGAAAGACCTTTGGAATTTTAAGAGTCTGATTGATCTTTTCAGTTGTTTCCTTGCCAGCCAGACCACCATATCCTCCTTGTCCTGACTTTATTGTTACGTGTTTTTCCACTTCATTGTTCTCTACCTACACTGGGCATGCCAGCTGCCTCGTGTATATCATGTCTTTGGGTCACACACAAATCCTAGTGTCTGGGTGAGACTATTAGTGTCATAGATGCTCAATATTAGAGTGTATTAGCTTGGGGTATTAGGCGGTAGTAGAAGATCGATAGTGAGCAAAAGTGAATTACTATTGATTAGCAAGACTTTTGCACAAGTGCTTCCATAAGCTTAATAGTCAAAACTTGCGACTCAACTTTACACTTAGCCAACTAGGACACAGATGACGGAGCCTGTGGAACTACATAGGTTTGGCAGGCATTCCAGGACTGAATAAAATGACCACAATTGCAGTTAATCAATTTTGTGATTATTTATGTTACGACTCTCTCTTCGATTAACCAGATCCCCAGTGGGAGACTCTTCTCTTCTTAATTTGATTGAGAGGACAAAATATTATATTTGATTTGAAAATCCATAACATACTGTAGACATCAGCTGTCGAGGCCAGCCTATCTAGGAAGGCAGTCTGGAATTCCGATGAGAAGAAGGAAGTTAAAGAAGCAGCCCATGATCACGAACCATTTTAGAACTTAATCATCTCACATTGGTCCCATTTTGTCTCTGGTGGCCAAAAAACACAGCAGCTCTGACTGAGAAATGCAGTGTCTCACACAAAAGAAGCCCTTTGTATGCTCCAATATGCTCAAGTCAGGGCATGGTTTGCTTTCTTTCGGGGTCCACTGCTTCCGTCCCCTGGCCTTCACTGAAGTCTGGGCCACTCACAAACTCGGGATGGCGCATGTCCTTGTCTTACCATATATTGCTGAAATATATTTTATATTGGCAAGTAAAAGTCTAACCACCTTACAGAAACTGCAAAACTAATTCTGAAATATGTTTTGACTTTTCTTAGGTTAAAATTCTAATCTAGTCTATAATAGCACCTTCAGATATATTAGACTACCCAAGCCCTGTGTATTTTACAAGCTGAATTTGACATTTTTTTAGACTTCTTCACCATTCAGTCAGCCTTTTCCTTTTCACACTGAGCTGACATGAAGGTAGAAAACATATCATAAACAATAAGATGGCTTAGGGATGGGGTTCCATGTTAATCAGCTTTCTTATTTGAGTTTCCGGTCTTCACTTTGTGTTGATTTAAGGCAGGAAACTTGGTATTCAAGGCAAATACTTATCAGAACAAAATTTATTCAGAATGGCTTTCAAATGCAGGTTCGGAATATTTGCCTGAATAATCACTCAAGCTAAAATATGGGGGAGCTCAAAATTTTTCTCTACTGATTATTAACTCAGTTCTGGCAATTTCATGTAAATTTTAACTAAAATTGTATCTGATATGGTTTCGTTGTGAATCTAGATGCTCATGTACTCTAGATCTTATTTAACACTTAGCCTGTGAGGATGTAAAAGGGAATTGCTCACCCATCTGGCACGCACGGTCAGCCTCGCAGCATCACAGCAGCCTTTCAGCCACTTTCCATACCGGAGCTGCTCAAATGCGCTCGCTATAAACATCGGTGTTCAAGTTAACCCTCTGTAGCCAAAACAGAGATCTAAAAATGAAGTGATGGCATCGGATCCCTGAGTTACATCAGGCTAAACTGGATAAAAGTACATTTCTTGGTCGTGCAGTAGACAGTTTCCTCCTGTAACCTTCCATAGCTCAGAAGTAACAATCGTTCAAATTGACTCATCCTTTTGTTCAGGAAGTGCTGCGTGGTGAGCCATAGGGGTTTAAAGACATCATCCCAGCACTCGGTCAGTTTATGAGAAATTAGGACGTTTACAAATACAGGCATTTCCACTCCTGAGCAAGAGCAGAGGTGCTTCATGAAGAAGACGGCCTGTGACTCAGGTTTTGCAGCACGTGTGGGATTTGGACAGAAAAAGCTAGAGGCAGCAGAATGCAGATGGGGAGCTGTCAGCCATGTTTGGGGAGTCACAGACAATATGACTCAATGTGGAGTGTGGAGCTAATACAGCAGAGTGGTGGGTGTCATTTATGAAAAACTCAGGCTGAGGAATGACCATGGAGTGCCGTGAGTAGCAGGCTAAGAGTTTAAATTTATGTGGTAGGTCATAGGATGCTAAAAACATAAAGATGGACACGTTTTTAGAAATTTCATTGCTCAAAAATCCCCTGGGCTGTAAGCTGAAGAGACGGAGGGGATTTGTGCAATGTGGGAAGCGGCCCTGTTACCAGCGTCATCACTATTCTAAGTAATAGAATCAGGGATTCCAGCAGTTTGGGGGAAATGACAACATGTGACAGTGAATTAACCATGGAAACACACTCATCAGGCCATGGGCATGAAAAGCTGCAGCACAGAGGAGGGGTCAGAAACAGGAGTGGGGTGGTGGGCGGGGGGTGGCCACTCTACCCCTGACCTAAGCTGTGCCTGTCCCTCCAAGCAAAGGGGTCATTGTCTACTTTCACTCACCTCAGCAGATAGTGTATGTGTAAAATACAGGGCACAGAAAACCAGGAACAAAGATGTAAGGAAGCTAACAGATGGATTGCTGCTGTGAGTGAGTGAAGGGAGATGAAATCTATGCCTGCCCTGTCCAGAACGCACTCCTTTGTGTGTGTGCTGTGGAGATACTGTGCTGTGAGTGTGACATCTGCTATTCAAGCTCCCTAAGGATAAAACAAGCCTCTTTCTCTTTCTGGGAAGAAATGACCAAGACATATGATCTTTTCCAGAAGTACAACAATGTTATTCTTTCTGCTTTCATCATTGCCCTTCCCCACAGAGCCCAAGAGTAACCCAGAAACAGATGCAACACCCTGGGTCATGTTTTCTAGTGCGTAGGTAGTGATCACGAAAAGGGGTGTCACTGTGTGGCTCCGAGAATTTTCGGGTTGGACAGTGGTCTCCAAGTGGGCAATGCATTGTCGCCCTTCTGTAGCCTGACATATAGTAGAGACATCGTCACAATGACCTCTGCTTCCACTAGCCCAACTCATGAATGCTAGTTTTGGAATAGGTAATTGGGTAACAGAATAATTTTGAAGTAAAAAGTATAGGGAAACAACAAAAAAGGTACCTTTTTTATTATTTTTAAAATACTGACAAGAGTGTCTGTATCACTAGCCATCCGGGGAAAGATCAACTAATACATCAAAACCTCAGAGATGCAGATGCCTCGGAAATGTCACCTTCTTCATGGGAATCCTGTCTTGTCAACTGGTCAGACGGTTTCAGTGTTTAAACAGCAGCGAAGCTAATCTGACATTGATATAAAACTTGCCATTTACATGAAAATGCCAGCCCTCGCCCAGGACCTGATGTGGCTTCTTTGTAAGGGGAGCAGCCTGCCGGGGTCTTGTAGATATGGGAAGAGCAGCGTGTGGTGCGATTCATGTCAAGTGGCTAGAAAATACCAAGGAAGTTGGTGGAGGAGTTGAGATACTAACACGTGACTAAAATAACAAGGCTGAGAATAAAGCCAATAAGCCGGTGACCACTGAGTGCCCGATAAGGGCCCCGGAGCAGCGAGTACGTGCTCTCCCGTGACCGCTACTGGCCACCAAGCACGCTAAGCCGGCTGGCAGGCGGGCGCCTGGTTAGAGCCCGGGTGGCTGCCCCAGCGGCAGCCGGATGTGAGTGACAGGCTTTTCTCTCCCCCACGTTAAGTGTTTGTTCTTAAAGCCCAAGTGCGACGAGGCTGTGGTCTTCATTAAAGTGAGAGACAAGATTTTAAAAGGATGGGCAATAAACAAAACAGGGGAAACCAAGTCCCAGAGTCACAGGATGTGTACTGGGTGTCAGAGAGTCAGAGGCTGGGAACAGGCTCCGAGAAGGTATTTTACCAAACAAGGACCCAGGATGGGCCTGATTTGGGCAGACGAGGTTACTCTCACGGTCATCTTCATCATGGGTGTGGTTTGGGAACATCGTGAGCTTTTATAATCGTAGTCTTCCAGCTTTCTTTTCCGTAACCCCTGACCCTTCCTCAATTCATTGAGAAGCATTCTTATGGCGTCCAGAGGAGTTAGACTGAGGGCAGAAATGCAAAGACATTATATAAGTTAATACTGCTTTCTCTCTCTCTCTCTCTCTCTCTCTCTCTCTCTCTCTCCAAACATGGCTCTGGAGAGCCCAGACATGAACTTCAGGAGAGCAGGGTAGGGTGAATGGAGGGTATATCCAGTCAGAGTCACAGCAGGAGGGTAAGGGGTCAGCATGGAGGAGAGCCAGGTGGAGTTGGAGGGCAGAGCGAGTGTGGCATGACCTTGAGCAAGGGTCTGACTCTGGGCTCCAGAGAGAGAGGGAGAGGTTGAAGCTGAGTGACACCAGCACCAAGGTGGCTTTGACAGGTGGTCTGAGGAGGGCAGTGGCACTAAAGCCAGCCTGCCACTCCTTGACATCCAGGCGCCTGGGGGCTTGCTGGGCTGAGGAGCTGACTCGACTCCTCATCACCTTCCCATCAGCCAGGGCCTCACCCATCCACGGTGGCCCGTCACCCGTCACCCATCAGGGGCCTCCACTGTGCTGCATGGACACTGCTGCGTGAACACACCCCGATCTGTAAGTGGCCCTGTTCCCCTTTCACACCCACAATAACACTTGAACAATAAACAGAGAATAATGAGGATGGGTTGGATGTAGCAAAACCAGCAGTCCTTGTGTTTCCTGGTAGAAGAGTCGATTATTCTCTCCTACTGATAATGCCAGCCAGCATTTCAGAGCTTCCAGGTCATAACATATGTCCAAGCTCATCTAATTACTCTAATAATATGATTATAATTCCCACTCCACAGGTGTGGAAACTGAGGTTCAGAGACTGAGAGACACAGTCAGCTGTGAGTGTCTTTGATTCCTCTGAGCGTAAGAAAACATTATTGAAAAAAGGCAGGAAAGTGGTGAGAGTCAGAGTGTGCCTGCGGGTCCACAAAGTGTACCCGGGAGTCAGAACGGAGCACAGCCCTGAGAGAAAGGTCTGCTGGCCTGAGGAAGTGGCTCCTTGAACCCTGAGAGCAGGGGTCCCTACGGGATCTTGGATCTCCCACAGACCCAGGTGAGAGCATGCACAGGCACTGAGGGCAGGAAATCCCAGGGTCTTTTCTGCCCAACTCAAAGCTCTCATTCCATCGATTGCCTCCGAGGACAGCCTCTAGGCAGACAGTCAACGTGACAGAGAGGAAGGGCAGGGAGGAGGGGGGTGACATGGGGGTGGGGGACGGATGGGCCATCACTGCAGATGTGGGGCTCAGCACAAGGATTTTTCTAGTAATTTTATTCATAATCTTCAAAAACTTGAAGCAACCAAAATATTCGTCAATAGCTGAATGGATAAACAACCTGGGGCACATCCATGCAATGTAATATTATTCAGCAATAAGACAAAATGAGCTATCAAACCACGAAAAGTCATGTAGGTACCTTAAGTGCATATTGTGAAGTGAAAGAAGCCAAGCTAAAAAGATTACATACTGTACGAATCCAACTATATGATGTTCTGGAAAAGGCAAAACTCTAGAAACAATGAAAAGGTCAGAGGCTGACACAGGTTAGGGTTGCAGGCGGGACTGATAGGTGAAGGCATGGCGGCTCCCGGAGCACGGAACCTCTCCTGCGTGACCCTCTAATGCTGGGGGCAGCCCCGTTGGCCCTTGCACGGCTCTTTTCTTGTCCATTTCCTGTCCATGGCCATCGCCCACACTTCCACTGGGTATTTAAACATCACATTACAGGAATGCTACCTATTACGGATGCTCATCTTTGTCCATCAGGTGCGTTGGCATGGTCTTTCCTTAGTCTGTGGCTAATCAGTGACTTGTCCATTTACTCAGATTAGGGAGTTTTGGTTATACAGAAATTTTTGTCTTATTTTAATATAGTGAAACTTAGAGCTTCTCCCCCCCGCCCCCGCCTTTTCTTTCTTTATACCTTATAGAATAAATCCTGACAAACATGGAGAGCATACCTTCTACGCACTTTGAAGTTATGTTTCACTCATTTGGTTCTTTAATACACTGGTAATTCAATACATTATGGTTTTTTGTATGGATAGTCAGTTATCCCATTGGCTTGCAGAGCCAAACCTGTCATATATTCACCTTGTGCATGAATACATGAGTGTGTGTTTGTGTACCTTCGGCTCGGTCCCGTCAGCTCATTTGTTCATCTCAAGTCCTAATGACAGTGAAGACCACAGCCTTCAAGTGCTGCTTGCTGTTTGATAAGGTGAGGGCCTCCCTTCATGATTCTTCAAAGTCATCGGTTACTGTTAGACTTTTACTAATTTTTAAGATGACATTTGTAGTTTTGTGGAAAAATGAGAAATTTAATATAAATTTCATTCCATATATTGAATAAATTGGAGAAAAATTATGAGCCAATCCCACCTGTTAATTTGGGAGATTTATTTGTCTTCTTTTATGTCTTTGAATAAAGTTTTGTAGTTTATAAAATGAAACTCTTACATATTTAGGTTAAATTTATTCATATATTTATTTGTTTGCTGCTATTTTGAGTGGGGTGTCTTAAATTATATTTTATTGTACAATTGGTCACTACTTGTATTTTAAGAGCACAATTGATTTTTTTCTATATTGATATATTATCCATCAATTGGAACTCTCCAATGACTCTTATAGTTATCTTTAGATTCCTCTGTTTTTCCATGAAGATAACCATATTATCTGAGAACATAGATCTCACCTTTCAACTGTTTTACCTCATATGTAAAATAATAAAACTTATTACTGTAACTCACTTTATTAACAGATGAAAGAGAAAAAAAATCCCTTGATACATGCAATAGATAAATAAATAAACTCCATCAATCCAAAAAGCTCCCTAGATCTCACATCTTGTCAGTAGCTATTGACACTTGGCAGCTTGGAGCTAAAGGGCCTCAGAAGCAGTGGCCACGTCTGCAAACAAATTTACCATTTGGACAAATATGCAGACAAAGAATTTAAGTACTGACATGCTCTTTGCCCAAAGGTGCTGCTAGCTGTTATGGAAACACACTGATATTTGAATATGAGTGGAGGCAACTTGCCATCCCATGGACTCCCAAATAAGCCCATTCTATGATTGATGGCCCTGGTATGCCACGTAACATGGGTATGCCGCTGCTGTCTGGCCCGAACCATCCCTGGCTGTCTTTATCTGGCCCATTTTCAGTTGAGAGCATTACTTATGGTTTCTCACTGTGGCTATTTGAAGAGCGCGTGATGTACTATTTGGAAATGTCCTATTTGAAAATTCTGGTGATGACATTGACCCCTGTGCAAAGCTTACTTCATGACCTGCAACCAGATTCAACGACACACACTTGGCCTCCAACCTCAGGGCCGGCTCTATATGTGGCCGAGGGGCAGCCTGGGGGACACTCATCACAGACCAGGGGGCTGTCCTGGGGCTTCGCTCAATGCCGCTGTGTTATTTTAGTATCAGAAGATTAATGTACATATTATATTTTAGCTTTTTGAGAGCTTCCTGGTTTCTTTCAAAACATCTATCTACTAAATTATTTGATATTTTAGCATAAAGGAATAAAAGGGAATGTCCTCAGGAGATTCCTGGTTTTTCCCTTGTACCCATTCTCCCCCTTTTTCTTCAACAGACATTGCAGGTTGTAGCTGTGCACATGGTACACATATAAGAAATAAACTTATTTCAATCACTGTCACATTGTGTTTTCTGCCACGTACAGCCACGCTTGATTCTAACTGCTACGTAATGCAAGCCAACACCCCTTGCAATGGCAAAACGTTGAAAGTGTTCTTTTAAAAGTGGGGAAAACGTTTGTAAGAATGAGCTCTGCTTGTCTCTGAAACTGAATATAACTGTGGGGCGTTTTGAGGTCAGCCTGATATTTTTGTCCCATGTACTCGTGTGAGGGTGATTTTTCTAATTAGATGAATACATATAGTTTAAGATGCACCAAACTTCCAAACTTCTTCCTCCTTTTACAATCCCTCTTTTGGTGAATAGCATCAAATTCCCTAAACCTCATCATTAGGATACTTGCTTCCTGGTCTGACTGACGCTGGTCTCAAGTCCTTCCATCTCTCCAGTGTGAGCTATACAACTTGGTCATACAACCAACATAACCCCCACACTCCCAATACCCCACTCTGAATTCTCCTTGGGTCTTCATCATCTTCAGGAAAAAATGGCAACCCCCTTTAATGATAATAAAGATCAGCCTCATGCATGAGAGCTCCTCTAATGAATTTTTTATCTTATAGAACTAAGCTGGAAGGCATTTATCATATATAATAAGGAACTGTCATTCTTCCATGGCTTTGCACAAACTACTTTATCTGCATGAAATAATCCACCTCACTTTACCTCTTTCTAAGGCACAAGGCTCAGAAAACGTCTAACAAGGATCAAACCAAGCGTGGGTGGTGCTGCGACTTATTTACAGACTCAGCCAAAGCCTCTTCCAGCTTCCTGCAAATTCCCAGCGCAGGAGTCATACTTTCTTTCTCTCCCAAGTTTCTGCATCTAGGCAGAATGCTATTGTTCTGTCAGTGTCAATAAAAATATAATAACAGGACCCTCCATCTTCCTCTTCTCCAGTGCGTAGTGAATTCAATACCTCTGCTGAAGACCTGGTGTCTGATGCTTAGTGGGTGGTCACAGGGAGGGATCACTTGGAGGACACAACCTTCCATCTCCTTAACTGGAACCGCTTTCTTGTCCTATTATCTCATGTAATTTGTTTGCCTGATCACTCACAGCACTTTGCTGTTGAAAGTCACGTCTCTCTTGAATTCTTTAAATGCTTCTTCCAAAGAAATTTCTTTGCAAAAGACAAGTTGCAATGAATACCATGTCCTCTATCTCTCCATGCGTGGTCATCTCCTCTAACAGAGTAAAGCTCCTGGAGGAAATTGGGTGTGGCTTGGGTCTTGCACAGAGTGTAGTGCCTGGCATTCAGTAGGCCATCAATCAATATTTATTGACTGAATATATAAAAAGCTCCTTTCTGTGGGTCCATTTTGACTTGCCCTCTTATATAGCGTAAATCTTAATTTGGTTTGCATTATTTCATAATTGTCTTTTGCATATCTTTGACTCAATAGAAATGTACATACTTGAAGGTATCTTCTACTGTGCCTAACACATAGATAGGTAGACAGTGAATATTCAATAAATACACTATTTTTACCAAATGGTAATTACTATAGTTCTCTGCGTAATTAGTAAATCTTTTATGTAAGCTAAGATCCATTATAGCTGACTCTCATTATAAAAAAAACTGGAACTAGAATCATTTTATAAGGAGAGAAAGAGAACAGAGAGAGAGAGAGAGAGAGAGAGAGAGAGAGAGAGAGAGAGAAGAAAAATAAGGAACGAGAGAGGAGGAGGGGGTATGTCTGCAGCTCCTAATTTTAATTCCAGTTTTCTATCGGCAAAATGTCCTTTCCTTGGGTTTTTTAAAGATGAATGGGACACCTAACATGAGCAATGCAATATGTTAGATGTTATTCTTTAAAAATATGGGGCTAGTGGATAATCTTTCTTCTAACATTTTCAAGTTATTTTATAGGACAGATTTCATAAATATCCAAATCCCAGTGTATCTCAATCTTAAATTATTTGACACATGCTAAAGTGTCCTAGTGAAGGACCTACTTTCCGTTTCTCCTTGTCTTTGTTGAAGAATAACTTTCAAATATCCACATGAGTTATAGACTAGTACTGAGCTGAAGGTTGGATGGTGGTCTACTTAAAAAATAGACTGAAAATGGTTTTGTGTGTCCTGTGAGGATGGATATGATAAAGGAAAACCCTGATTGGATGATGGTAGGACTAGAGAAAGAAAAGACATTTGCTCAGGAATACAGAGATTTCTTTATTTGTTTTCACTTATGTTCAAACCCACTGTGTATATTAAGGTTTGCCTTGGAGACCCTTAACCTGTCAAGATTATAAATGATTATTGAGTTTGCCTATCAAATATCCAGCGCTGATTGGCTCTTCTGAATAACTACACAGATTTGGAGTTGTGGTAAGAACCTACTATAAACTGATGCCTCCCAAATTGCCCTCCCCGGAGTATTCGGGCTTCACATCTCATCGCAATCTGTTCTGATGTGGGCAGCATGGTCTCCAAGGGGAAGAAGGCACATCCACTCTGCATGGAGGCCAGAGCAGGCAGCATTTTATGGGTCAGTCCTCTGCATTCTCTAACAGCTCGTGTAATTTGATGCATCACATCAGGCTAAGTCATCCAGGACACCAAGTGACAGTTTGGGTAGCGCCGGGATGGGGTGTCAAAAATGCACCATTCTCTTCTTTCAGGGTGCTAGCTGCTAATAAATCTAACAAGTTAAGAAAGGGACTCGTGATGCTCACCAGCTTCCAATGCTCCTTTCTTGTTTGTCCTAACACAAAGTCATTCTGTTTCATTTGGAAGCTCTCCATGCATATAACATTTCCGTGCTTAATGAGCACCAACATTAATTATGTCTTTAAGTGTATGGCTGTCTATAAGGGTATCTATATCAGTATCACCTATGGCTACATCTCTACATGTCTCTATCCCTGTCTCTGTCTTTCTAGCTATATCATCATCTATGCCTGTCTAGCTAGATGTACTAATTGTACTGAATTGCATGAGATTTTATCGTAAATTTGAAAGGAAGAAAATTGCCTACCAGAATACTGAGTTAAAAAAAAATGAAAAGAAAAAACAAGAACATATAGGATACTTGTTCACATTACAGTAGGCTTGAATTGAACAATTTAACCACACTTTTATCCTTCACCGTTTTCTCAGAGTAACCCCCTACCTCACTTCACATCTTTGGTAATCAGCATCTGTTTTCACTGTCTTATCTTTCTTACATCTATCCTCGGGTTCTTTTTGGATTCTATTTTTACTGGTTTGTTTAAACCCCACATTTAAGTCCATTTAAATAGAAACCAGGCAGCCTCCCTAGTGCTCACATGGCATGAAGTTACAAGCAGGTGAGAGCCGAACAATTAATACTTCTTTTTTCTCAGTGGTGGTATGAGCACTGCCAATTTAATGCTGTTTAAGCTTATTATCTAATTGCATGCTTGTGCTAACTTCAGAAACGGCATGAGATGAAGGCAGACTTGTGCTCTGTTCCCTCCACAGTGGAATATTCAATTATTTGTTCTGACTCATGTAATTCCCTGTATTCCAAGCTTGTTAATGTCATTACGGAGCTGAAATAAAGTGATTACTCTGAATGAGTATTTATCCAATAGGTAAGGCGCTGCCTGCACCCTCTAGCTGACAGTGGACGATTATAGGTTCTGCTCCCTCGTCCTCCCAGCCCTCCCCTCCCCCCCAAAGGTGCCATCCACCATCTCCTGACTTCCCTGTCAGCGAGGCAACATTGCAGCGCGGTGTTCTATGAAATACTGTCAGATGATGGGGAAAAAATAAAAATCTTTTTTAGAAAAGGGAAAAGAAGGATTGCAACGTCCCCCGGCAGAGTTCCAGCTAATGACCACTGCTTCCCCTGGCTGGCAGTGATGACAGCTTGCGCTAAATGATAATGGCATGCCTGCTGTTGAGTTTGCCCACTTACGTTATTTCTCTTGACATGGTTCTGGGGAAGGCCTAATTTTTTTGACATTTGACCATGCAAATTTGAGTCCTGATACATTATTCTGCATTTACATCCTCCCACTGTTGCTGTTTAAAATGTGCTACAAGCTGCAGGAGCTCAGCTAATAAAGGCCACCGAATGAAAGAAAGTTAAATCTGAATGCAAGCGGAGAGCTAATGAAAGGCTGGCTTGTACATCTCAAAGATGACCTTCTAGAGATGAACGACTGGAAAATCCTTTTTAAAGCAAATGGTAAAGAATGTAACATCCATTTTTTTTTCTAGGATATTTTTAAAGATTTTCAAATATATACTAATGGGAGAGAAAAAAGACTCCATTATATTTTACATGGAAGGTTTTCTACTCAGCTTATGAGTTGGTATGTTATTAACCCATTTCAAGGAGGTGTTGGCGTCTCAAACTCTAAAGTGCGTGATTTTGCAGGAAGCATCTTTGATTGCTGGACCCAGGGGTATAGACAGTCCCTAAACTTCCTAAATACTTCACACCCTCACATGTGATGTTGCATGTGAGGAAACCCTCCCATGTCACAGATTTCTGTGGGTTCTGGAGCAAGTTCATGCTCCATTGTTCTTGGCTCCAGACCAAAACTGGATCTGACACCAAAACTGAGGAAAAATTTTTTAAATTGCCAATAATAATATTAACTACTTAATGAACTTAAGAATGACTAGAAGCAAATGCCTAATCCTAGTAATGAGAAAAGGTGAGTATTCCCAGATTTTGTTACGTACATTAACTTTAATGTAGGGATTTCATAAAAGTGCTCTTTTATTCTTCCTTGTTAGTAAAAATTAAAACGTTGTTACTCACTATTTGCCTATCTTTATGTTTTTAGTTAATGATTGTTCCATTCACTAAACTGGTCTTTCTTTACACATTTTGAAGCGCTTTATTGTGCAGAGGCTCCCGTGGGGTTGAATGGCTTCCAGGTGTCTCCCACTATCGGAAAGCAGATCACCCTGTGGACTGGCCTACGCCGAACTGGCAAAAAGTGAAGGAGTAGCCGCCTTCGGACGTATCTTGCTAACGGACATATGAACATCGAGGTCGAGCCCAGATGGTCGCAGACACAGGTCAGAGCTCTGTGTGAGGCGGAGATGCTGAGTGTGGTTCCCGGGAAGGAGCTTGGCGGGGTCACTCCCCTGTTCCTTTGGGGGCACACTGCCTCTATAACTAATGGCTCCTGAAAAAAAACCTGAAGGCTGTTTTCATTTTTTTACCTTTTTTTATAAAAATCAAAAAACCCTCTTCAGATCGTTTTTTTATCAGTTAGTGAAAATAGGTACCAATGTACCCGAAAGCAGACTGGTATAAAGCAAACTTTTCTAAAGTGAAGGATACCTGAAAAAGAAAGCATTTACTATAGAGCAGTACTGTAATCTGGCTTTCAGTTTGATAAGTGTTAAGAATGTTCCAGAAAACCCTGTTTGTAATTACTGTTTCTCTCCTCCTTTCTCCCTCCCTTTAACCTTCCTGTCTGTCCCCCTTCTTTTTTCTTCCTTTCTCCCTTGTTTTCTACAATTTTCAGCATGTACTCTGTCTGTCTATCTGTCTGTCTATCTATCTATCTATCTAGTCACAAATTGGATCCTGAAGAGTTTACAAAATAAATAAGACAAAGTCTCTGAAAGAAGACTCATGCAATAAGAAAGATGATTAGGTGAATGTGGTAAGATACAAATATATACATGTATTTGGCTTTTTAAAAAGCATTCATATTACCAGGAGGGTAAATCATCCCCAGAAGTCAGGTTCAGAAAAGGTAACTGTCAATCTGCCATGTACGAAGGGCCATTTTCCTCAGAGGTTTCAGAAATGAGTATTTTCTCACATCCAGCTCTGCGCCTAGGCTGTTCCTGTTGATGGGACAACAGAGTCCCCAACCCCCGACTTTCTCCTGCTTTAGTCTGGGGGAAGCTTCAGCACCGAGACTAGACCTGAAGTCATGGCAGCAGCCGTGTGATTCATTTTCTCTCTTCCTCGGGAGACAGTCAAATCCTAAACATGACATCCCACCCAGGTAATGCCTGTGCATCACATCCACAACAGTTGCCAAAGATGTTCAAAACCCCAGTAGGACCTGAGATGTGGAGTTGCATGTGCTCAAAGGTAGAATCCTGACTCAAGGAAGAACTGACTGAAGTGCTTCTAAGAGGTCCTCCCATCGTTTTGGAGTTATGGGCACATAGCAGAGTCCATGAATGTGTCAGCATACATTTTGTTTTTTCACAAAAATTGTGAGACAGAATTTAGTGTTAAGTGTGGCTCATGTATTTAATTTTTTTTTTCTTTTAGATGAGCCATCCTGCCACCTGTTGGCAGCTCAGCGGCAGCTCAGCTCGGGCCGGGCATCGAACCGCTGTCGCTCAGAGCTCGAACTCTTGCGCGAGCTCTTAACCGACTGAGCCACTCGGCCGGCCCCCTCGTGTATTTAATTTGATGTTTTTTTAATTCATAGTAAATAAATAAATGACAATTTAATAACAAAAGTTGTTTATTTCAATAACATAAATAAGAACAGGTTAAAACACCTGATTTTCCATCCTGGTGCAGGAGACGGTCTTGCTCACACAGGAGTCAGTAGGAGATCATTCAGGAGATCAGTCAGGGAGACATATATTACAACCTCCCTCCTGTCTCTAAGCGCCATTTCTCCAAATTCTCCTGAAGCTGAATGAGCCATGTTTGTACTTCATCAAGCAAGCCCTTCTTGTGGGAAGGGTGGAGGGGGTTACACTGGATAGCAAGTCAGCCTGTTAGCAGTGACACCCACACACAGACTGCAGAGGGCACTGCAAACACCTCATCGACCTCTCCAGGGGGTCCATGAATTGGTCACTTATTGCTGCATAACAAATATACCTCAACCACAGTGGCTTCAAGAAACAGACATTGATCATCTCACAGTTTCTGTGGATCAGGATTCTAGGTGTAGAATACTGGATCTCCTGGTTCAGGAGATCACAAGACCTGCAGTTCAGGTGTGGGCCAAGTCTAAGACCTCATCGAAGGCTGAAACGCCGAAATCCACTTTCAGGCTGCCTCTGGGTGTTGTAAGAATTGGTTCTTTGTCTGTAGCACTGAAGACCTCAGGCTCTTTGCTGCCTGGAGGTCGTCCTGAGCTCTTATACTACCCTCAGTGCCTTGTCAAGTGGGCCTTTCCATGGCAGCTCGCTTCCTCACAGCCAGCAAGGGAGAGACACGGGGACTCAAGCAAGGCGGCACTAAAATATCATGTGATCTAATCATGGGATCGTGTACATATTCACGCATCTCCTCACCTTTGTCCTAGCCCATTAGTTAAGAGTAATTCCTGTTAAATTACTCTGCCCACACTCGAGGGAAGCAAATCACACAAATGCATGAAACCAGGAGGGTGGTCATAGGCCCCTCTCGGGCTCAGCACGGCACGTACTCACTTATCCATTGAGTGTCAGGGAGCAGCTGTCAGGTGACAGGCAGGCAACATTCCAGGTAAGGAGGACATGGCAAGGAACAGAGCTGTCATGGGGCTCACATCACCACGGGCAGAAAAGATAATCAAGGAATAGACAAAAAAAGATTTGCGATACTGATAACAAGTTGAAGAAGATGAAAGAGGAGGAAATGGAAGAGGGATAAAGGAGAAGAAAGAGGGAAGAAAGGATCTGAAGGAGAGAGAGAGAGAAAGGGGGGGGGAGAGAGAGGGAGAGAGAGGGAGAAAGGAAAGGAGGAAGGGAGGGTGGGAGGGAGGGAGGAAAGAAGGGAAAGGAAGGAAACATAATGTGAGAGGAAAGATAATATATGTGCGAGAAAGCCCCAGGACAGCTAATTATACTTGGGTTGTTAGGAGAGGCCTCTCTGAGGTGGTGATGTTTACACTATGTCTTGCATGAGCTATGAGGAAAGCAGCCTTGCAAGGACCTGTGGGTAGAGCTTTCCAGCGGCAGAAACAGTGAGCACAAAGACCCTCCAGCAAGAAGAGACACAATGTGAACATGACACAGGCTGGTGAGCAAGAGCGTGAGAGAGATGGGAGCTGGTCGGGCCCTGAGGCCGTGGCGAGGAGTTTGGATTTCACTCTCGGGGCAACAGAAAGCCGCTGGAGGGATCGGTCTCTGATGGTCAGAGACACTTCACCCATCACAGAAGGTTTGACGATGGAGTGACGACTAGATGGGGGTCAGCTGGAACGTTCGATGGTGGGACTCTAACAAACCAATGTGGTTTCACCTATGTTCTCAAAGACAAATATAGAAAGGTAATCAGCTGAGAATATTTTAGAAAACTAGAAGGTGGGGAAATATCATTCAGGAAAATAGGGCAGCAAACAAACTAAAGTGTAACCAAAGTTAGGATTGATCTGAGGGTCCATTTGAAAACTGTGGTCGTGAATTTCAGATAGCACCAGCGATCACAGTTATGCGATTTTCTTCTCCCGCCACGTGCACTTGTTTCTGAATATGAGGGGTAGGTGAAGAGTTGGGTTTCCAGGCTTAGGTTTTCTATAAATGAGTTGGGGGAGAGGCGGAGAAGTAGCAAGAAAGAAAAATAAAGATGTTTTCAAGAGGGTAGTTGCAATGATATGCTAGGGAATCTCAACTAATGAAGAGAGGACTGAGGATATGATGGAGGATGAAGATTTGAAAAGCAGGCCAAGTCGATGAAAGACCACAATCACAGGGAATCTTATTGGGCCTGGGGACTTGCATGGGGAGATATTGAAATCAGAATGGAACACGGATCGGAATTTCCGAGGTGGTGTTTTTATTAGGAATGACAAAGTCAAGAACACTACCCTTAGCGAGTGTGGCTACAGTGAGATGGGTGAAGAGAGACGATTACGGAATTGAGGGGCCTCAGTTTTTTAAGGGCCATTCTTCCAAATGTTGAATTCATAAAAGAATATGCCAGAAGCAAGGGTCAAGAGAAACACAGTCATTTAGGGATTGTATTCTTTCATAAATTAAAGGGAGGCCAATAACTGACAGCTAGTGATAGAGGACATGTCTTAAAGGAGCTAATTTTCTAACGCTATTTATCATTACCGAAGCTGTATGTGTATATTGTAGAATGCTAGAATATACAGACAAGCAAAAGTTAAATACATTAATAAGTCATCACCACACCATCCAGAGATTACCACTAGCCTTTTAGTATTTTTTTGTTGTAAATAATTGTCTAGTGGTTTTTCTATGTACACACACACAGGTATTTTAATCAAAATGAGATCTTACAGTGCATGCTATTGTTACAGCTCTTGTTTTATTCTTTCATGAATAATCTTTTAGATTCCGAAACACAGATTATATGTAAATTCTCTTAATTGAGTCGAAAAGTGCTCTTTCAATCTAATTTGTCAAAATCTAAGATGAGCTTTACATTTATTATTTTCCTTTCGTCTTTTTTTTAATGTGGCAGAGCCAATAAAATGAAATAAAACAAAACAGATTGTTATAAAGAGGCTCAGCCTGATGTCCTGTAAAAAGAGCCACCATTTTAATTTGTCTCTGCTTCCTCTTGGGGCTGATTAACTTGTTCTTTATTCTATGTATTTCCATAAACTGTAAATTATATCTAAATGCTTAATGGTAACTTGTTTTCACAGGACAAAACACAGATGAGATGAATCCTTGAGGCTGACTCACCTTAGGAGACTCAGAATATGCATGTCAGCCACCAAGTTAGTATGTTGATTGGTCAGTCCCTTCATTGTATCCCCTTATTTGGAGGAGGGAGCATTACACGGATACCCAGTGTAGGAGTCTGCTCAGGCTGCCATGGCAAAATACCATAGATCAAATTACTTAAACAACAGACATCTATTTCTCACAGTTCCGAAGGCTGGACGTCCAAGGTCAAGGTACTGGCCGATTTGACTTCTGGTGGGAGCCCTCTTCCTGGTTTGCAGATGGCTGCCTTCATGCTGTGTCCTCACGTGGCCTTTGCTTGGTGGGTGCACACACACACATGCACACACATGCACATGCAGGGAAAGAGAGAGAGAGAGAGGGAGAGAGAGGAGAGAGAGAGAGTTTGAGAGCGAGCTCTCTGGTGTCCTTTCTTATAGACACTAATCGTACCAGATCAAAGCCCCACTTGTACAATTTCATTTAACCTTAATTACATCCTTAGAGGATCCTTCTCCAAATATAGCCACACTGGTGGTTAGGGCTTCAGCATATGGATTTGGAAGGAAGACATTGGAGTCTATAGCACTGTTACCCATCGTCCATTCACCTAAAGCTTTTATCGACAATTCATAACCATTGTCTCCAGTCAATATTTTGATGAGTTCTTATGAAATGTTTTCTTTCTTAGTTCTATCATTTGGTTCATGTTTATTAGCTGAAGATTTTTAAAGAACACTTATTTTTAAAATATTATTGGCTTCAATGAGATGAAGAAGTTGCACTTCCTGTAGAAACTGTGTGTAAACAGGAGGAACCAATGTCATATTTTTCTATCTCTATCACGCCACCTTCGTCATCAGCACTCACGTTTCACAACCAAGTCAGCTGAGCCCACGAGCCTCATCATGTCTGTGATGCCCAAGTAACCTCTGTGTTCTAACCTGGGGACATTTGCTTTCAGCATGAAGAACCTCCTTTAGTGTTCCTAACAGTGCAGGTATACTGGCAGATTTGTTTATTGGAGACATTTAGAGTGCAGTTTTATTTTTTGAAGGAAATCTGCTGAATACGCAATTATGGGTTCGCATTCAGTATTTTAAAAGTGTCATTGTGCTGTGTTCTGTATTCCATTACTTCTGCTCAGAAATCAGCTCTCATTCTTATTACTGCTGTGTCTAAGAATATGTATCATATTTTTTCTACTTGCTTTAAGATGTCTCTTTATCTATGAGGTTTCTTCCTTTCAAAATTTTGTTTATTGAAATACAGCTAATATGCAATGTTATAATGTTGTAATATGCAGATGGGTGAAAAGGGTGAAGAGATTAAGAAGTACAAATTGGTACTTATGAACTAGTCATAGGGATGTAAAGTACTGCACAGGGAAGAGAGTCAATAATATTGTAATAACTATGCTTAGTGCCAGGTGGGTAATAGACTCATTGGGGTGGGAGGAATCACTTCATAAATTGTACACATGTCCAGCCACTATGCTGTGCACCTGAAGCTAATATAAAATAATATTGAATATCAACTGTAATTGAAAATAAGCTTTTTTTAAATGGGGAAAAATGGTGAAGGGGAATAAGAAGTTCTTTATGAGTTTGATGTTTCATTTTTATATG
Source organism: Hipposideros armiger (assembly GCF_001890085.2). Taxonomy (NCBI): domain Eukaryota; kingdom Metazoa; phylum Chordata; class Mammalia; order Chiroptera; family Hipposideridae; genus Hipposideros; species Hipposideros armiger. The sequence continues at coordinate 1,013,167 of NW_017731543.1, read as the reverse complement.
CCTAGATGAGATTTACTTTGTATTTATTCAAATTTGGGTTTACAGGATTTCTTGAATCTGTAGGTTGATATCTTTCAGCTGATTTGGGAAGTTTTTAGGAATCCTTGTTTTCAAATATTTCTTCCTTTTCATTCTTTTTATTCTCTTATTCTGGAATCCTGACTACACATTTGCTAGGCTTGTTGTTCATATGCCACATTCTTTTATGTTCTGTACTTTTTAAATTCATTTTTATTTCTATGGTTCAGTTAGAATATTTTCTATTGAACTGTCTCCAAGTATACTAATCTGTCATTGGCTGAGTCTCATGTGCTTTCTACCCATCAATGAATTATTAATTACATTATGCATTTTGTACTACAAAAATGTTTGTTAAAATTTTATACAGTCTTATTACTGTGAAAATACGCCAATTTACATATTCATTGTATACAGTTTTTCTTTAGCATACCAATTGTTTTCAAAGTATTATCTGTCAACTACAATGTCTGAACAATCTCCTCATCTGCTTAGGTTGACCATATTACTTCTTGATTAGTCACTTTTTAAAAACTTCTCTGACAATATAGAAATTCTTAACTGTGACAAAATGTGGTAGACATTTTATGTGTTCTATTGTAGAGAATTTGCATTGTATTACTTTCCATTATAAAGTTGTTTGAAGTTAAAATTAACTTAAATTGTTAACGAATCACCTTGATCCAGCAGAAGCCTAGTTTTAAGTCCCTTTCAGGAAGCTCTATTTTAGTTTTATTCTTATTACCAGAATATAGTCTGCTTTCCTGAAGTATGTGCTTTCTAATTTCTAAACAAAACACCCAGGATATGCAACAAAGTCACTCCACTTTAGGTGGCCTGAATATCAATATCTCCCTGTCACAATGAATGCTCTGGAATATCTGCTCAGCCCTCACCCTCCTAAAAGCCAAACCAGAGGCCCTTATCATCCAGAGTTTGGCCAAGAATCAAAGGGACTGGTTTTAGACAGTCTTCCAGGATTTTCTTTCCATAGTTTACCCATCCTCATTGCCTTTTCAGACACCTAAAATTTGCTCAATTACCAACTCATCGCCTTAGCTCAGCTTGGCTGCCATCTCCAGCTTTGACTGCACTTCTCTGAAATTTAGCCTGAAAAGTATCCCCAGAAAGAAATCCAGTATATGAGGATTACCTCTCATGAGCACCCTCTCATGGACCATGGCCCTGAGTTGACTGCAGTTCTAAATCTGTAATCAATTCCCATATAAATTTTGTCTAGGTTTTATAGTTATGTATGAATGAATAATCAATAGAATACTAGCTACTCTATCAGGCACAGAACCAGAAGGCTCCCTGAATTTCATCTTTATCTTAAGATTTATTGGATTATGATCAACTATTATATCATGCACAGGACCAGAATCCTCTTTGAATTTTTGTTAAAATGTTTACATTTATTGGATTATTATGAGAAAGTGTAGCCTATAAAATCTCTACTATAGAATTTACTAAAGATTTCTGCAAACATACATATATATTTCTATCATATTACTAGTATGTAGGCTATAATGTTCTTATATATGCATTTTTTTATTATTGGATATATTTGTTAACATCCTCATATATAATTATATTTTTCTTAATTCATCTTTGCATATCTTTTAACTGTTATGTATATGATAAGAATAGTTCATAAAAGATTATATATTTTGTGTCTTTATTATATATTTATAGCTGTATAAACTTCTTTTTTCTTACTCAAAGATTATTGACTTAGAATTGTGATTTAATTGTTATTAATACGATTTGTTTTTCTGTTTCACTTTTTTCAACTTCTTCTAAATACTTTTATCTTCTCTTCGTTTTTATTTCTGCTAATGTAGTTAGAATTTTAAAATATAAAATGACAATTTACTTAATTGTATAAGGATGTAACATTTGCATATTTATTGTGTTTACTTAGTTTAATTTTTAAAAACTATTATTTATTTATAATGTTTTTTCTTTTAAAAATCTTTTCCTATTTTCCCTTGTCAATTTTTTTCTGGCATGTTTTAGGCTCTTTTTCATTTTCCTATCCCATTCCTTACACATTAATTGGAAAATCCAACTATGTTTTTTTCCTCTGGTAATGAATACTCCACTTTTCTAAGAGTAATCACTGAAATTATATTTCTTTCATAAAGTATAAAAATAATAACGATACCCTCACACTGAGATATTTTTCTTGTCTGCTTACTCTTTATTCTTAGATGAAATATTTAGAATATTTGTGCTTTACCCTTCTTTCAGTATCTCAGATATAGCACCTTTGGTTTTCTGATAGTTCAGAATTTAGAATTCTGGGAATTTCTCCCTTAATTTTAAAAAAACCTTTATTTATTATTCAAATTATTATTCCCAGTTACATTTTCATTATGGATTATAATTATGGGTTATAATTATGGGTTAATTATGGGTTATGATTTATACAGCATAAAGATTTTCTTGTTGCTGTTTCTTTCACTTCCACTTCTGCCCAATCTTAATCTTTCTCCTGATATAATGATTTGGGTTAGACTACTTCTGAAAGAATTTGTTCAGATAACTAACATGAATATAGTACTTTCTGAAATTTTGCATATTATAAAATATCAAAATTCTTTTCTCAACAGAAAAGAATTCTCTGCTCTCAACAGAAGGCGGCATGATGGCATCACCTGCTAAAGCATTGCTGAAAAAACAACCATTTACTCAGAAAAACTGCATATAATTCAAACTATTCCTAGTTTCCTTTACAATACATAAAATGTTTGACAATGTTTGGGTCCTCTTCATTCTGAAAATAAATGATTTACTTAAAAAATACCAATAAAAAAAGCTTTGAGTTTTTATTTTTTCTATTGGAGTGTAGGAATCACCGTAGGATATATTTGTGTTGTATTTCTTCATCAATATTTCATCTTAATTACAATGGCTTCTTAATAAGAGGAGAAATAATGGTTTTTTTTATCAACTCAGATATTTAGTATCATTATTATTATTATTTCTGTATTTATTGTGTTTTTCTCTATTTCTCTCTCTGGGATTCTTAGACTAGTTTAAATTTTCATCACTTAAACTGCCGTTGTTTTAATTTTATACTCATTATTCCAATTTTGCTTCATTTCATTGATAAATATTTGCCATTTACTATTACAAAAACTTAATTCAGTTATTTCTAGAAAATTGCATGGCTATCTCCCAGATGTCAAGCAGCCTTGGCTAATGCAGGTACAGGATAGTACCCACAGATGGCAGCCCAGGCAGGGGTCAGAGTGTAAGTGACAGGTGGGATGGATAAAAAATATAACTGGCCAGGACTTATATAATAAAAAAGCAAGGCAAGCTTAGCACAACTTTCAAATCTCCTTGTAAGTGACATTTCCTCCAAGAGGCCATCTTAAGCCTGAAATTTCCCTTGGGGATGCTGTTAAACAATTTCACAACACAGCCTATATTCTTCTATAGCACTTGCCATAACTGCTGCTGAAGCACTGTGTGTGCGCGTGTGTGTGTGTGTGTGTGTGTGCGTGTGTGTGCGTGTGTGTGTGCGTGTGTGCATGTGTGCGTGTGTGTGTGTGAGTGAGTGTGTGTGTGTGAGTGTGTGTGTGTGTGTGCGTGTGTGTGCGTGTGTGTGCAATACCTCCCCAGTGGACCACACACGTCATGAAATCAGGATTAGTGTGTACCGTGTGACATTGTGTCTTCTGCCCCAAGCCTAACCGACTTCACATAAATATTTAGAGAATGAATAGATTGATTAGTGAAAGAACAGATAGATTAATAGCTGGATGACTATATTCAACATAAGCAACATTAAGGGAAGCTCTGTGTTTGGCTAGGAATTGAAGTATGTCTGGAACTTACTTCTCCCCTGATACAGATCCTCTTTTGCTGTTGGCTGGGGCCCCGATAAAGTCCTCTGAAATCAGAGGCACCTCAGGCCAATACCTTGGCCTGGGGAGGCTCTTTAGCACAGGTGAGCCTGAGCACTCATAATTCTTCCTTCAGGGAAATTCTTCCTTCAGACCCAGGTGGGTCTGTGATGGGGCGGTGGGGTGTCACTGGATCACTAACCTGCTCTTCTGATGCCCTCATCCCACAATATGAAGACTGTTAGGATGTACCAGTCACTCTGGTGACATTCTATGTGTTCAGAAAGAACTGGAAACAGCATCGTCCAGGCTTCGGGGGGCCGCTCAGGAACGTGCCCCCACATCCTTGCTGGAGAAAGGCCAGGAATTAATCAGCCATTCCACCAAAGTGTACATAACCACTGATAGGATGGCTGGCCTTTCTCTGCCCAGATGCCATGAAGTGCAACAGAGCCATAACAAACCAAGTTTAAGTCACATCATTTTTGCATTCATTACGCAAAAATGGAGGTGGAAACGCTAATAATGTGGCATTCAGGAGACACATGCATGAGAAGTTATGTGAGAAAGAATATTCTGTGTACCTAGCAGAGGAAACGGGAAGGCAGCAAGCTAGGACCATTCTGGGCATGTTAGAGGAGGACCCACAGGAAGACAAGGGGTGTGTGTGTGGGGGTGTAACTTGTAAAACAGCTTTTTAATTGTTGGTTCTTTTCTCTACACTTTGCTAAACTCCTAGACTTAAGAGATAGAGCTCCTTAGAGGAGATTTAGTACTCTCCAGGGATTTGTTACTTTTCCACCGAAGCTTGAAGGAAGAAAGGTAGGATGAACTACCTTTCTAAAAAGTCAATATTACTAAAAAGTCAATATTCAATGAGGAATGTGTTTATGGCCCTCAACCAGAGAGCTCAGGATCCCCAAACTTGCCAGGGGGAAATGAATACTGACAGGAAGACCTAGAGTGCCTGAGCTACTTCTAAACATAACAAGGGATAAAACTGTATTTTAATAGCCACTGATCCATATTCAACCTTTGCTTAGTCCAAGCGGGTCATCAAGTTGCTTGCACTCTCAAATCACTGTTTGCATAAAACTGAGAACACAGAAGCTCAAGTATACCAAGAGGAGAGGATTTCTAATAATTCCATAAAGAAACTTTTATAAGGGGACACACCATCCATCATGTTGTCACCAATTGCATGGTTAACACCAGCTTTGAAAAGATCTTCTATAAAATTTGAAATCTAAAATGTGCTTCTCAAAACATATTTCAATACATCAACATTCTTCAGGATTTCATCAGTGGTTATTACAACTGTGTCTGCAGTAGGGAAATCTGTTTAAGAATATGTCACCACATGTGACTTTTTAGAAGTTCTGAAGGTATGTACAGTAGAGACCTGGTTTGATGAAAGATTTTAGGGATGTATTTATGATAAAGGAGTGATTTGCAAAAAATAAAATAAATACATAATTATAAAATCAATTACTTTATATAATAGTAGTGTAAATTATACTATAAATTATATTAAATAATAATAGGGAGAACTATGATGCCCAGATGGTCAGCAGCCACTGTACATGGAAACATTTTGATAAGAAAATTTTCACATGAAAAAATCTGAAAAAAAATATGTCTAAGTCAGTAAGGGATTTAAATTAAAAAGTAGAAAAATAATCACTGAAAAATACATAATTCTAGAAAAGAACTATGGGACTGAACTGAAAAACTTAACAATTGGATTGTCTTTGATAGTCAGTATTTCTAGATTGATGAGAATGGACACAACAGCTTTTATATCACATGCTCATTAAAGCCTCAACACACACCTTTCCCCCAGCATCTTGCCCATATATCCAGTGATACTGGTTCCAAAGGTCTTGGAAGGTGGGGTGTCATAGATCCACTGCTTTGTGCTTGAGATCTCTGTCCCTAAAATGCTTCTGTGGATCAGAACATGCCCACTGATTCACGTGACACATGCTCAAGGGGTCCAACCAGAAACTACCAGAGAGGAGACACGAGTGTGAATTGGGTCATGCTCATGGCTCATTACAGAGCAGTGCTGTGCTGTAGCCTGGGGAATGGGGTGCAGGGGAAACCTGCTGACAAACTGAGCTGTGATAAAACCATAGAGCCAGTGATTATAAGTCTGGTTGGCATGGCAGTCAATGAGACAAACTTCACCTTGGGCAACAGGTCATCTTGGATTCATTGGCTTATACATGAATTGGACAGTGTCAACATGCACTATATCTTCATTGAGAGAATCCACAGCACAGGAGAAAGAGTCCAGAGCCGGTAAATCTCACTCTGGGTAAGTTTGCTAATAGGCCACACTTGAGCGCCATCACTAGGGAAATGCAGGTGGACCAGAACAATCCTGACACATTGCATGGTGGGAAGGTTCAACAGAATCGACACCAAGGGCCGGCCGAGTGGGTGAGTTGGTTAAGAGCTCGCTCAAGAGTTTGAGCTCTAAGCAACAGCGGTTCGACGCCTGGCCCGAGCTGAGCAGCCGCTGAGCTGCCAACAGGTGGCAGGATGGCTCAGTTTAAAAATAAACAAACAAACAAACAAATAAATAGAAATAGAATCGACACCAGAACAACTGGAAGATACACAGGGAAATAAATATCTCAGAAAAGGTAGAACAGATCGAACCCGTGAGGGTGACTGTGGACCCACCCCTGTAAAGTGCTCAATCACAGGACACAGCTTGGGGGTTTGGTACCTCAGCTGTTCACTGGCCTGATTCACACAGCATGTCTTTCAACATTTTACAAGACCCCAGGTATTTTGTAATAGTTACGTTGAGATATAATTTGCATACCATACAAAACACTCATGTAATGTATACAATTCAGTGTTTTTTAGTATAGTCACAAAGTTATGAGACCATCACCTGAATCTGACTTCTTTCATTTAACCATTATATTGTCAAGGTTTATCAATATTGTAGCATGGATCAGAACTTTATTCGTTTTACTGCCAAATGAAATTTCAGTGTATGCACATCCCACTTTTGTTTATCCACTCACCAACTGATGGACACTTGGTTTGTTTCTCCTTACAGTGTACAATAAACAATATTGCTATGAATACTTGAGTGCAAGGTTTTTGTGTGTGTACTTATGTTTTTATTTATCTTGGATAAATAGTTAGAAGTAGAATTCCTGGGTCGTATGTTAATGCTATAAGTACTATTTTGAGGCAAACTGTTTTACTAAGTGGCTTCACTATTTTGCAATCCCACAATCAAATTATGACAGTTAGTATGTCTTCATATCCTCACCAACATGTTATTGGCTGTCTTTTTTATTACACCCATCAAAGTAAGTGTGAAGTGGTATTGCATAGTGATTGTGTTTTATATGACTTTATTTAATGAGGCAGCAACATAACATTCTTAAATGTTAATTATTGAAACATCATTTTCGTTCGTTACTTGAACATATGGATGATACCTTCACTGCAGTGTGTCTCCTAAGTCCAACACCTGGGCCCTCTCAAAGGCAGCCTCTGCTGTCTATTATTGCCCTCTGTGTAAAGATCACAATGGACTGTTTCTTTGCATGTCTTGTCACTTTTGTTGTTGAAAATCGGACCGCTTATGTAATCTATCGTAGCAACTCTGTAGAAGGATTCCTCCCTGGGGCTTGTTGTTGTTGTTTTCGCCTGCTCTCAGTGATGGCTGGACTCACTCAGTGACATCTTTCTCCCAGTCTGCGGCTTCTGCCGCTGCTCCTCAGCGCACGCCCCTTTGGGCACACGTGGAGTCTTCCTCACCACTGATACCTGTGCTTTCCGCTGAGCTCCTCAACACGGCTCTTTCCCTGATCTCATTAAGCTTATGGCTTAACTGCCTCTATTAATATCATGTTAAGCTATTAGCCTCCACTACTTGTTAAGAGTCTGCCAGCTGTTTTCAACAATGCCCTGTGACATAAATTGTTCCACAGCTCAAACCAATTAAGTCTGAAGTCCATTAAAAGGCAGAGTGTTACCCATCCTTGATGCTCTCTCAGACCCTCAGGGAGGTTTTCTTGGCTCTATTTCTTTGTTATCTCTATCAAACTTCTAGCTTGTCTACTGTTTGTCCTGCTGCTACTGGTGTCTTACTAGGTCACCACCAAGATCTGCATTGTTTTTAACAAAACCCTTAGGCACGAACCTCCCCACAATCTCTTCCAAATAAAGTCATTTCACTTGAAGAGAACAGAGTTCTCTTTTCTTCTGACCGCCTTACTCCCTGCACAGGATGTTCGCATCACTTCAGGGCTCAAGGCAGGGACACAGGTGAGCCTCTCTAACTGGGTAGAGCGATATCCTTCAGTCGCTGAGGAGTTCTCCATCTTTTCTTGTTTATACCATGTTCTGCTTGCCAAACAGCTTTGACTGCTGCATGTGCAAAAGCGAACTGCCACCTGAAACCATTGTCATGCACAGAGAGCACACCTTCACTCCATGTGTGACTTCCTGCAGCTGGAGATCTCCGCCCTTTTGTGCGCTTGACCTTCTGAAGGGAGACTTTGCCTCTAGGTCTGTATCCTGTTGGGTTTATGGAAATATAAAGGCTCTCACACCTATGAGTTCTGAAACAAATCACAACATTTAAAAGCTACCATCTTCTGTGACTTATCTGAAACCTTTCTGTTAAGAAGAATGTCTGCTCACCCAGAGGTGTGCTGCACTGTTACTTCTGAAGATCACTGCTCATCTGTGACTCACCAGAGCAACCAATGCCCAGGGGACCTTGTTTGCTAAGGGGGTAGCTGGTCAGGTCTTGTGTCGAAAATCCATGAAAGAGGGATGTGGTTTTATGCTTCGGGCGATGGTGGAAATCTCATCCTACGATTGCTTAGAGATTCAGGATTAGATGACCAACAGTGGTTCAGTTTCACACTGAAATTATAAATGGGATGGAGGGAACTGGTGGTAAGCACCCTTCAAGCTCTATATTCTTATTTGTTTTGAAAATTAGCATCATCCTTACTTTACGTTGGAAGAAACTGTAGCACAGAAAGGTGAATGAACTTGTCCATAATAATACAGACAATACCAGAGCTGGAATCTGAAGTCAATCTCCTGGCTTCCCACCTCATGTTTGAATGCGATAATACCTCCCTATTGCTTTCTGTTAGTTAGCGTCCTAGTTAGTTAATTCCAGGCTACGTTTCCTGAGGACACGAGCTCACTACTGTTATAACAAGAGCTCTCAAATCAAGTTGCATCTCAAACCAAATCCTTATTTGTCTAAACTCACTGTACATACTGCCAACCTCTCCATCCAGAAAGAAATGTCCTCCCTCAAGTCTCTTCCTTCCTCCCTTCTTTCTTCCTTCCTTCTTTCCTTCCTCCTTCCTTCCTTTCTTTCTTTCCCTACCTCCCTGCCTCCTCCTTCCTTCCATTTACAGTAATCATAATTTTCCCTGACAGGACCATAACAAGAGTAAAAACTAGAGAAAAAAAAATAGCTAACCAAAATTTCTAGATGTAGAAAAAAATAAAAGCTTAATTCCCAAATTTTTTCATCCTTGTTAGATAATATTTATACTTCTTCCTTTATCAACTCAAATAGGATCATTTCACTCCCTCACAGGAACAGAAACTTCTCAAATACATTTTCCTGAAGAATGGGGCTTTCACTCAGCAGGCATAGGTCTCTTAAGCAGCTTTATGACAAGCATGGTGACAGCAGTGCACTGACGTGAAGCTTGATGTGTGTGTGTACAGGTACATGCATGAGTGTGAATGCATGTGTGCAAGTGCACATTTGTGTGTGCACGTGCGTGTGTGTGTGGAAGTGTGTGTGTACAGGTACGTGCATGAGTGTGAATGCATGTGTGCAAGTGCATGTGTGTGTGGAAGTGTGTGTACAGGCATGTGCATGAGTGTGAATGCATGTGTGCATGTGTGCATGTGTGTGTGTGGAAGTGTGTGTACAGGTATGTGCATAAGTGTGAATGCATGTGTGCAAGTGCATGTGTGTGTGTGCACGTGTGTGTGTGTGGAAGTGCGTGTGTACAGGTATGTGCATGAGTGTGAATGCATGTGCGCATGTGTGCATGTGTGTGTGTGTGTGTGTTTAGACGATGAGAAAATATCCCTTGATGTGATGTTTTCTAATAATTCCAAAGGCCAAGGAAAGGAACTTCCTTGCCATTTTTGGTCTGTGGGTTTAAGAATGAAGATCAGGTGTGAAGGCAGGACCGTGCAACTATCTCCTAGGAGTCCCAGTTGCAGTGTGAAAGTTCTTTTAAAATAAGTAGAGTAGAAAACCCTGTGATCAGGGCTCCATTGGGAAAATCTCTCTCTGGTATTGCCCTGTCCTCTGAGACAAGACCTCCCCGGCCGGGGATGCCTGCCTCTCTGTGAAGCCATCGGTAGGACCAGACGAAGATAGATTGTGTCAGGCATCACTCGCCTCTTCTAAGGGGATCCTAGTAAAAGGGTGTGAGTGTGGAATTTCCAGCCTTTTATAAGCAGTATACATTAGTATTTTCCTTTAAGTAAGGACATTTAGCTCTATTTGTTTTTGTTTGTTTTACACTGGAAAATAGTTCAGAGACTTCAACAAAACTTGTTTACAAAAAATGAGCTCATAGGGAAGGCCATTTTATACTATAAAAGAATTTAGTTTTAGATTTTGTTTGTTTGTTTGTTTCCATTTACAGTAAAAGCAGAAACCAGGGAGGTGTAAGATTTTTCTTTGTTTTAAATTACTTTTTCCATTCTTTTCCCTCATGGGTTTTTAGAAACATTTTATGGACATCTTCTTTAAGATAAAATGAATAAATATAAACAGATATTTAGATATGTATCTATACATAATAAATATATAGTAAAATAAATGTATAATAAGTAAACGTGTAAATTTGCTTATTTAGGCTGTATTTAGGCTGTGGATGTATTTCTGAAATAAAAGCAGACATACCTGTGGGATTTGGGTGGGTGATGTTTGGTGGTAGGGTTCTCCTTGGGGTAGGAGGCGGGTGTTGTTAGGCTTAAGTCTGTAGGTGACATTGGTGCTAAGGTCTCAGTCTGCAGTCAGGGCTTGCGGGTAGGGGTCAGGCCACCAGGACGTGGTGGGGCTGGGGTAGGAGTCATTAGCTTAGGTGTGGATTTGGAAATAGAATGACAATTGGGAGCCGACTGGTTGGGTTGGAGGCCAGGCCTCCTGCAAAATGGTGCTGTTTCCCCACCGCCTTCCTTGGAATGCTCCTCTCCTGGGAATTCCCTGTACAATGCCAGCTACTGTCTGGACCAGGAATTTGGTTCAGTTTAGTGGCCCATGTCTGCTCTAAAGAAAAATCTCCCTTTTCCCCTGACTGCTGGGTGGTCACCATCACCCATGTTCTTAGACAAGGTCCAACTTAATCTACCGGGGGGTGCCAAAAAAATGTACACAAGTGGACACTTTGGTCAACGTTGCTCAAGCAGTAGTTCAGAAGTGTCTGGACGCTGATGGGAACCACTTTGAGCACCTCTTGTAATTGCAGAAGTCAAACGTGACTTCTGTTCATCTTTTGTTGTCAGTATACACTGAGTATTACAATTTTTAAATAGTTTTTTCCTTTCTTAAAATGTGTATACATTTTTTGGTACCCTCTGTATTTCATAAATGAGTTTCCTCTTTACTGAGGATAACAAACATATTTGCTTAGTGTTTTTGCTTCTCATGTTCTCTTTGATCCTTTCTAAACACTTGTGAGTGAGATATTGCATTTCTCCTTTAACAGAAGTAGAAATTAAGGTTTAGATAACCCAAGGTCATAGAACAGATAAAGGGCATATAGTTGGCAATTTGCAAATAAATAGATATGTAGATATGTATCTATAACTGACAGTCACAAGGAGGAAGGAATTCTAAATCATGCCAGCTCTTCTGAGACCAGTGGCTGTCATTGTTCAGTGCTACCTGCAGCCTAACGCTTTCCCACGTCACCTTGCCAGCTACTGCTCAGTGAGAATTGAAGCAGATTGGTCCCTGTTATCTAAAATATCACCATCTATAATGCACACATTTATAAATACATATAGGAAATACACAGATGTAAATGCAATATATTAGAAACATTAAACCAATGTATGGAGAGTGGGAACGTAAGATTTAACTTTAACAGAAAATTTTAAACCTTGCTATGTTATTATCTACTTTGGGGCTCTTTAAAAACATGTTGGCAGGAGCCCTGAGAAGTCTACCCACATTACCGTAAATTCCACTTAGATCGTGATGGGGATTAGCGTGAATCACACACCGAACCCCCATCCCGGGTGGAGTGCAAACACTCCCTGTAGCCTCCTTCCCACTGATCTGGGGCCGCTGAGTGATCTTTGATCACACCAAGTATTACAGATGGAAAAGTACTCTTTTCAAATCCCCAACGTGTTTCCAACTGTCAATAAAATCCTTTTTAAGTGTCAGAAGCAATTGCTCTGGTTTGCATGTATAGCAGCACATTTCAGTACTTCTAAAGCAAACAACAACCAAATGACCTAACTTAGGGCCAAAATTGTGACAGGTGCAGTCACCTTCAGCTGTAAAGGCATTAGGAATCCATTTTTAAAAATCGCCATGTATGTTAACTACACTTTAAAGATTAGGTATTTCACTCAGAAAGACCTTATTCAGGAGGCAAAACGCTCCCCACTCCAACCCGGAATTAAACAGACAAATCACACAGCTTACATGCCTCACCAGATGTTTAAATCCACGCAAACAGTGAAGCATTCCTAGTCTCTAGAACACGCAAATAAAAATTTTAATATTTGGAAACATATAAACAAAGGATGTCTTACACTGGAAAGACGATCTCAGTGAAATTGGGTTCTTCCCCATAAATTATGAAGATGAGGATTTGCAGTAATTGATGTAATAAAGGAGCTGGTAGGAAGAGACACAGCTCCCTAAACGAGATGACATAAGCAATTACCCTTGCTATCAGGGAGCCCATCAGTGGGAAAGCAGTCCGTGCCACCACACAACCTACAAACCCTGTTGCACGTAAGCACCAGGGTCTTTGGTCTTAATATGTGTCCTTCCAGGACGTGCATGTGTACTAATAAGCTTCTCCAACAAATGAAAGGGGGATGTTTCTGGCAAAACGAAAACCACTGGTAAACTATGTGAGGGTGATTAATTCACAGAAACTCTCCATCACACGGCGGCGACATATGCCCATCTCTGTTGTCCCCGTGGAGGTTTGCCTACTAAACGTATGTGCATATTTTTCATGGCCACTGATATTTGAATTGCAGCCTGAGCTCATGCAGACCATGAAACACCTCCAGCTGCATAATGCTGACTAAATTATCAAGTCCCCAGGGGCCCGAGGGAGCAATGGCCGTAATAATGAGTGTGCTCAAGTGGCTTGTGCGGACCTCCCGCCCCCGTGACTTTAATGCCCCCGCTTATCACATTGCGTTTTCCCCCTTCACTCCCTGCTGAAGAGTGAGTGCCTCACATACATTACTGGGCGTTTTGTGTCGGGAGATGCGATGGTCTGTCACTGTGCATGAACGTGAAGCAGGAGGAAAGTAGCGGTGGCCAGTTTATAATCATGGTTTAAGCGAATGAAACAGTCGCTTGGCACGTTTTCCTTTGTTGTAATGCGGCCTGCCTTAACTGCCGGTAACACAATGATTTGTGCCCATTAACGTTTGGAGTTTAGGTTGCTTTAAGTGGTATCTTCCACCTTTACATCTCAAATCGGTGCATCACCCGTCAATGATTTCTTGTAAATGCAGGTGTTTTGCCTTAATCATTGTTTGGAGAAAATGAAAAATTACAAACAAACAAACAAAAAAATGACCACATGCATTTACTAATTTAGTAATTCAAAGGGCATTTAAAAAACCTGATGGCGTCTACTCTTGTTGCATGGCTGTGCCCCTTAAGGCGCGCTTTCCAGCGTGAGATGAAGAAGTGGTAGATCAGTGTTGTGAGGGCGATGGCTTGTGTGCCGTTCACCACACCTTTATGCAACCACTCACGGGCCTCGCTTTGCTGAAAGAACTGGCTTACCGTTATCAGAATACTTTTACTAGTTTGGCAACAATGCCGACACCGTGTGGCCAGGATCTGAATGAAGAGGACCCGCCCACCCTGAGGAGCAGACCTGGACCTCAGGAAGGCCAGCTGCAGACTGGCCTGGGAAGTGTTGTGCTAACCTCCCATCCGGTGGGTTTCTATTCTTGTTGTTGTTGTCATTTCATTTCTCTGCCTAATGCTCTCTTGGGAGCCACAGTGCCCTCTCTCAGTCTGGGGATGATAAACCCAGCCAACATCTCAGGGGCCAGTTATATTGACGTCCCTCCCTGGCCCAGTCACAGTGACTCTGTCAGAAGCCACGTGACAGCCCTGGGTCAGTGGCGCTCCAACCTGGGAACCTTGTTTGGGAAGGAGGTGCCCACCCATCCCCTGGAACCCTCTACAGAAGTATCGATGGTTACCAGTGTCAAGTATGAGAACATTTTTAAGGTAGATTCCTGGAAGAGCATCTGCTAGATAAAAGCGCACGTACACTTTATAGTTATTAACAAATTGCCTTCCGTAAATTGTATTACTTGATACTTCAAATAAATGTGAAAGTAACTGCTTCTCCATATTCACCAAGAAAATGTGTTTCCAAACTCTTAAATCTTTCCCTATCTGATCACGCAAGAAAAAAGATTTTCATTTCAATTTCCATTTAATTTTAATAAAAATTTGACTCTTTGTTTCACTTATTATTAAAAAAAAGCATTCATTTTTTTGCCCCCTAAAACTCTGTGTGCTTAATCGTTTTTACATTGTGTTGGTTTTTCTAGTATTGTTTTTTTTTTTTAATTAGTATTTGGTATCCATTATGAACACTTTCCTATATTTGCCATTTGGCTTTTGACTTTTTTATAGTGTTTGTTAACTATGCATATTTTACTTAATATAGTAAATCTATCAGTTTTGTTTGTTATGGTTATTGGGTTTTCTTTCACATTTAGATATGTCTCTGTTATTTTGAAACATTAAAAAAATCTACCTATGTTGTCTTCTAACATTATTATTGCTTCAGATTATTTTTAAAATAAGAATATGTTTTACATATCTGGACTTCATGTTGGTAAGTGAAGGATCCCGCTTCATTTCTTCAGATGCTATCCAGACAACACGACAGTTACTGAATAATCTGTATTTCCTCCCAATAACATATGAGGCCACCTTTAGCAGTTCTAACAAAACCCATTTTACAGATGAGTGCACTGAGGCCCAGTGTTTGGAAGTATCTTGCTGATGGTTTATCAGAGTCAGATTTGAACACAGGCAGTTCTGGCTGCAGGGTAAGCTTTTATCCTTATCTCCTCCTTTCCACTACCTATCCTCCCCTGCACTGTCCTTACACTTATTATTTTTTTCCACCTTACTAATTAATTTCTTTTTAAGATTTTATGGGGGAATTGGGGGAGGAGAACAGCACTGGGAAATGGGGGGGGGGAGGGGAACAGACAAGTTGCTGTCCTTTTGTGCTTCAGTCTAGTTGTGGAGGATGTCGCTTCACTGGCCCATGTTGGTATTATCATTGCGCTCTTCCTGGCTGAGGCAAATTGTTCGCCGGCCTCTGGACAGCCGCTCACGGCAGCTCACACCAGCTGCTGGCCGCTCACGGTAGCTTATGGGAGCCCACTGCAGCTCGACTGAAGTCTACGCTGGCGACTCACAGCAGCCCAGCTCCAGGTCGAGCTGTTTTCACCATCTTAGCTGTAGAGGGTGCAGCATCACTGGCCCTCATGTGGGATCTGAATTGGGAATCTGCTGCTCAGAGCTGGCGTCCCAAGCCAGCTCTTAACCAACGCACCACTAGGCTGGCCCACTAATTAGTTTTTTAAACTTTTGTGTATATTTTCTATTGAGGACTGATAAAACTATGATAATATCTCCCATAATCATTGAATTTTACTGGATTATTTCAATTGCACATTGCACAAAACATAAAGATTTCCAACCCTCTAACTTATTTTATAGAATATATGCTTAGTAAGCAATGATCACATTGTCAGACAAAGCTTGTTGCTTTAAATTTGACTTTAGCATTGACAATGAAAACCTTTACCATATTACCAATATTTTTACTGCAACTTTTTTCTCACATACTTTGAGTTGTACTCCTTGGAGATATATTTTTGTCTGACTTTGTTTCTATTCCCAATCTTTAGTTTTTCCTGTTTCTGAATCTATAGCATGTAGATGGAAGATGCAAAGTCATTTTGTGTAAAAAATTATTTGTCACACCTTGTTTTAATTTGAAGCCTAGGCTTGCAAGCTTCCAACACTGAGAGGAGCTTACGTTTGTTAAGCACAGAATGTTTGTGTCTCCCCAAATTTGTATTTTGAAGCCCTAATCCCCCATGTTTTGGCATTAGGAGGTGGGGACTTGGGGAGGTGGTTAGGTTTAGATGATGCCATTAGTATGGGAGTCTCATGATGGGATTATAAGAAGAGGATTATGAAAAAGGTGTCTTTATAAGAAGAGAAAGACAGACCCCTCTCTCCATGCAGCTCAAAGAAGAGATGCTCTGAGGACACAACAAGATGGCGGTGATGGGCAAGCCAGGAAGACAGCTCTCACAAAGCCCCAGACCGGCCAGCACCCTGATCTTTGACATTCCAGACTCCAGAACTGTGAGAAAGTAAATGTCTTATTTAAGCCGTACTGACTGTGGTATTTCACTAGAGCTGATTAAGACACATACAACATTTAACATGTTTTAAAATATGATGCAAATCACATTTTTGAGAATTCCGCCATATCCACTGAGGTCATTAGAAATAATTTGAAGTTTGGAGTACATTTATTGTTATTTATTTATCTTTTTGGGAGGGTGGGAAGGTGAGAAAAAAATATTGAAACAAAAATAACATTTGGATATCCTGTACTTAATCCTAAGAACCCAGAATCATGAGCTCTTGATATTATTTACAGCCTGAAATATTATTAAAAAATTAAAGTTTTATGCATACCCACAAACTAAAGGAATAGTAATCCAGCCTTCAGTAGAATACACTCAAAGATGAATTATCATTTTTAAAGAACATTAAGTACTCCTGTAACTCTCCACATTAGCCAGATCACTGCATATCTCATCAAATACAAGACTATAAATTACTTGAGAGACTAAAAAAAAGTCATCCTGACCCACAGCCAAACAAAAGTCCAGCCCATGTTTGGGAAAAGAACAAAATATGATTCTCATGACTAAAAGTGATGATGGAGCTAACAAAACATTTTTTAGCTTTTCTAAAATTAAGTGAGAGAAAGAGAGAGAGAGAGAGAGAGAGAGAGAGAGAGAGAGAGAGAGAAGAAAGAATGAAAGAAAAGAAACAAACAAACAAACAACAAACTAAAAATCTTTAAAATGGTATGAATTTGAGTATAGATCTAAAAACTAGACTTGCTTGGCATATTCAGACAAAGAAAAATAATTTGAACTGAAATTTAAGATCCTTGCGTCAGAAAGATCTGCATGTTTGGCCCCAATGTTGCATAATACCAAGCCAACAGGAACCCAGAAACGTAACTCGTAGGAGGGATTTCTCTTGAGGCTTACCTCCTTTTTCATGCCAAGTGCCTGACCCTGACCGACTGAAGTACGGTTTAGAGAATTAAGCTGGAACTTGAGAGAGTCCACTCAGCCAGGCAGGTGGGAGAGTGCCGAGGAAGACTACTTCCTCCTTTTGACCATGAGCACAGAATCTCTTCTTCTAGAGATGGCAAAAGGTAAAGTCCCGTAGAATATAGGTGATCAAGAAAGATAATGGGAGGAGGAGATTGATCCAAGTAGAAAGGCCCAGAAACAAGATTACAGAGTGTGCCTCATGGGAAGTGTAAGTAAAAAGGCAACAGTGAAAATAAAATTAAACTACTCAATTCCCAAAAAAAGGGGGGGGAGAGTGGCTGAAAAAGAGGAAGAAAAGCCAAGTTCCAAGAAAAACATAGCAAAATTATAGATTTAAATCTAACCATATTAATAAGTACATAAAATGTAAATAATCTAGACAAATAAAAGTCAGAAAGGTGTGGAAAACAAACCTACATTAAAGTTTTTTAAAAAGGTAGGTTAAAGGAGATGAGGAAATATACAACATGCAAACAGTAAGTGAAAGAGAGCTGGAGTGCCAACTTTAATGTCAAACAAAGTGACCTTCAAAATGCCAGGAATAAATGAAGGCATTTTATAATTATAAAGGAGTATATTGATTAAGATGGCACAGCAATCCTAATGTGCATTAATCTAATATCATTGCTTAAAAATAATACAGAAAAATGGATAGGACTGAAAAAAACAGAAAACTTCATAACCATAGTTGTGAATTTCAACACTCCTGCCTCAATAGTCAATAAATGCATCATGTCGACAGAAAATCAGTAAAGATTCAGAAATGATGTAAAACACTGTCAATCACTTTGACCTAGGTGATGTTTATAAAACACTTAGAACACCCACAACTGCAAAAGACATTCTGCTAAAGTACATGGGGGACATTTCTCAAAATGGACAACATTCCAGATTATAAAACAAATCTAAACAAATTTAAAATAACTGAAATCAAACAAAGCCACTGTCATCACAGTGGAATTAAATTTGAAATAAATTACAGAATACCACATGTAAAATCCCCATATACTTGGGAATTAAAATAACGCACACTTCTTTATATCCCATGGGTCAAAGAAGCAATCAGAAATAAAATCAGTACATATTTCAAATTGAATGACAATGTAAAAAATAAAGAAGAAAGAATAGTCTTGTATCAAAATGTGTGACATGCAGCTAAAGCAGTTGTTGAGAGGAAAATTTATAGTGTTATGATTCTTATATTAAAAACAAGAAACTTTTAAAATCAATAATGTACACATATAACCTTAGAACACAGAAAAGGAAGAGCATATTGAATCCAAAACAAACTCAAGTAATTGAAAAGTAAAGATAGATGCAAGAATCAACAAAATTCATAACAGAAAAGCAATAGAAAAAATAAATGAAACTAAAAAGCTCCTTCTTTGGGAGAATAGAAAGAGGTTTGAGTTCCAAAGGAGCTGGCCTGGTGGGAAAAGGTCTTCCTGTGGATGGGGAAAGACAGTTTGGCTGTGGTCTGATCTGTGACAACCAGATGCACGGTGATGAAGAGACCCCCACAAATTCTGCAGTTCAGCATGTGTGAATGGTGGAGATGACCTTTTGGGTGTGTAGCTTAAATGTTTTGTTTTAAAACTAAATTCTCTCGGTATTGGCTAGTCCTGTCTGTGTTAGGTTCTCCAATTAAATCAAACCAAATCAATGAGGAAGTACCGTACCTGAATTCCTTCAAAGTTAGGGAAGATTTAGAACGAGAGCATTACCTGGGGAAGAGACAGCACGTGTGCAGAAAGCAATTTGTTAACGTGTATTAAAAGAATTCAGACTAGTTCAGGTCCTTTGAACCTGTAAGCCTTGTCTCTTCTGTGTAGTCTCCTCAGAAATAATCAGGAATACAATAGCTAAGCAGAGTTTTAACCACGATGACGTTTATCAAAACATCATTTACAACAGAGCAGAGTTCACACTCACAGTAGTCGACTATTGGAGACTAGCTATTATGTTGGACCCATGCAATTAAAATAATCTAATAAAATAAAAGGTATCTATGTTACAATTTCAATGGAAAGTAATGGAAGAAAATGACATGTTGTATGAGTTTAAGACGTATAAACCATATATATACAAAGAGGACCTACAAGAAATCCCTCCAAATGTTCATTGATGAACTATGTAGTATGTTTAGAGCTGTTTTAATTTCACCTTCAATCTTGCTTTGTTTTGAATGGTTTACACATTTACATGAGAAGGCTATTTTTTAAATTCAATCCCACTAAAATAATATCAAAGAAAATGAGGAGGCCAAAAGGAAAAAGTTACCCATTCATCAACCATTCGTTCATTACTTAGTGATTGCTGGGTGTTCATTTATAGATTTATTACCCAGAGTACTTTTTCCCAACTATAAAATGAGTAAATCAAAATTAGAAGGGAGAGCTAAGAACCTGAGTGTGTATCCCATCATCTCTAATGCACAATCGTGTGATTTTGTTGTACACACAATATTTTAAAGTGCTGAAGGGTCTGGGGACATGGGCACACCCATCCTCTCTGCAGTTTATCAAGTATTTGCAGGTGTGTGAGGATACGCTGACCAACTTCGGGTAGGTCATTTTGCACATTGAACCTCTCTTTCCACATCTGCAAAACGGAGATAACTTTGAAACCATTGGTCTAATTATGTCCATGTTAAATCTAAAACCTGAAGCCTTAGACTTTTAGTCCCTATAGTGAAACAGTTGCCACACCCATGAGCTATGGCCTGGAAATTCCAGAATAAATAGGAACCAACAGCGAGGCATTCTCATATTAGGTACGGCAGGGACATCACACTCCCTCACTTGAAGAAGATTGGGGCGCTTTTTTATTCAGTGTTTTGTAAATTATAATAGTCCCATCGAAGAGGTGGCCTTTTGAATTCTTGATCTGTCAACCTCGCTTTCTTTATAAACTCGTTTGGAAACACAGGTTTTATTTATCCTCTTGTTTTCCCGTTAACACATCCCTGAATCTGAACTGCAAATTACGATTGCCAGGCTTGGGATGGTAAAGAAAACAAGGGCTATTTCTAAACCTTTTTTTTAAAAAATACAACTTTATTAGAAGATAAAAGAACCAAGAGGAAAACTCAGTTGGTGTACTAGTTGCCTACAGTTAAGCATGCGAATAAAATGACAACCAACATACTGGTGAAGGAAAAGTCTCAGCAGGGTCAAATCCATGCGACTCTCATTACCACCAGACCAAGCTGTCCTCCAGAGACAGGCAGCTTAGCTCAGCTTGCTGTGGTTTATGCACTTCATAAACTGAGCAAGACAAATAGTGTGTTAAGGCTTTATGGACTTGTTATGACAGCTAATTTCATATTGCCTGACATAGTATCTGAACAAACGTACAGATGTTCATTCATTTTCACTCCACTCTCGATACTGTAAATTGAGTACCTCTGGAAGTCCAGCCATAATAGCTGACAAACATCCCCACGACCCACCAGAATGAAAGTTGTAAGTCATTGGGCTTCGACTTGGAAAGTTAGCCGAGAACTCAGGGACCCATGCATCTTGTTAATGACTTGATGGCAGAACACAAGTGTGGGTTTACTGTGACAGTCTACCAAGGGACTCAGAGGACACCTAATGAATTAGCCATAACTTTAATTTAAGTGACACAAAACCTGAGAAATGAAGGACTTCTGACATGCCTGTGAGTTTATCACCCTCTCCACAAAACCACCCATTGTGACCCAAGCCTTGTCTTCATTTTCTCCTTTACGGTGATTTGTTCCTAATTTTAAAAGGATCAACACCTGTTACTGAACACAGTGGCATGCAGTGCCATCTCACCTAAGTGCCACCTTACATAAGCCTAGCCCTCCTCGCCTATGGAAGCCAGCCTATCATTCCAAACAGGTGATTTCCAAATGCTTTGCTCCTCAGAAAGTGTCAGTATTTGTTTGGCTCGTATTCACAGGATAACATTGTGAGACCTCATTTGTGGCTTGAGGCAGATTGAAACATAAAATAAGACTGTTAATGTTTATCATCTTGTTAAGGGGAATGTGGAAGTATCTCATAGCCTACATCAAAAATTCCACATAGCTATTTCAACTGCCTATAAGCCCCCATCCATCATTACCTGATGTTTGGTTTTGTTGAGGTACATTTTGAAAATAAAGGATTTTTAAGAAAGTTAATTATAGAACTGATCACTTTAGATATCCATAGTCAGGGGGTTTTCTCTTTACATTGAATGTAAAAACCCTGGTGTGTACACCACATTTAAGAGAAAGGTAACAGATCAATCTTCTTCTAGACATTCACAAGCAGTTCCTATCAATGTCCCTTGCAAAGTGTTCCATCTTATTGGAATGATTGCTGCCTCTGGAGAGACCCTGCAATAAAACTGTGTTTGAGCCAATTTTTGTTTAAGGTCACATATCATGAGTTGTCCTACAGTTTGTTCAATTAATGTTCAAAAGTTCTTGTTTCATTACAGAATATTTATGGTAAAGATGCTAATCATAGAAATTGTATTTGTTTCCTCAAATTGTCTCTTCTCCAAGTTTTCATATTTAACATTTCTGTGAAAATTATTACCTGAAATCTGTCAGTCTCACTGGGTGATGTTCTTACTAGCTAGGGAAGAATGGAGTGCTGAAAAGGGTCACACTGACGACAAAGAAACTCAACTTTTATTTCCTACTGTCAAGCTTATGGAACAATGGGTAGTGTGTCCAGCTACTGCATAGAAATGCTTGCGGGTGAATGACTCCATATATAATGCCACCATAGCTCTGTTATTTTGTATCTGAAGCTATTTCATATGTCATAAATGTAACCAGAAGTGACTTCAGCAAATAAACTTCAGAGAACATTGTTGGTTTATAAGCATGCTTGAGACAGTTTTGAGATTATCAATTGTTCACCATTTTAGGAGAGCTAGCTCTTCCTTTTTTTGCCTTGGCTGTACCCCAGAAGGAAGTTGAACATGGAAAGCAGTGATTGGGTTAAAGTGATTTTTAAAACAATAAATAGTGAAGGGCAGAAACCAATACCCCCCAAAAAAATTTGAGACTGTGAATGGTACCCACTATGTGCCATGCTGTGGAGTGAAGTGAAGTCCTTGTCCTCAGGGTGCTTCCTTTATACTGAGAGCAATGAAACTTTATATGGACACTGTAATGTCAGATACTTTTAACTGCTATGAAGACAAACACAGCCAAATAAGATAATATATAGTGACGAAGGTGACTTTTTTTAATAGAAGGGTCATTAGAGGACATATGTGCAAAAATGTAGAAAAAAGTAGAAACATGATTTTTAAATATAAGGCATTATCTGAAGCACCAACATTTAAGAGATGGTATTTAAATTTCAAGGATCAGGGTTTCTTTTACCCTCTAACTTTCTGTCAATATGACAAATAACCAAATAGCATTTTGTCTCTCTGAAGGTGTCTCCATTTTCATATTTGCCTAAATTTGCTGAAGCATCCTCCTTGTGCCTGTAACTATGGAAACAGGATGCAGGCTCCTACATGAACTTTATACTTGACACAGTTGATTTGCTTTTTCTTCCATTCCTTTTATTATATTCCTGAGGGAATATTTTCATAGTGAAATTTGGGGAGAAATAACTCTTTTATGATGACAGTCATTGGAGATGTTGAAGTGGGACTTTTTACTGGAGACGAGACATTGGCAGACATAATTCTGTGAAGTGTTGACAGATGATGATAATGATGATGATTACAGTGGTGGTGAAGATGATGGTGATGATGGTGATGGTAGTGGAGGCTTTGGTGATGATGATGGTTACAAAGTCAACCATAATGATTTTAAATGGCACTGAAATCACCCAATAGAAAAATAAGACATTACACAACAGCAACACACGGAGCAGCATTCGTCGTGGAGTCAGGAGCTTGAACTCTTACACTTGTTCTCCACTACTCAGTGTCCTCCCTCAGATTATCTGAGATTATGACTTGACCCAAGAGGGCCCATCGATAATATAAGGGTCATGTTCAAACCTCCCACAAGTCACTGGCAGATTCTGTAATTCATATCAGTAATTTCTGCTGAGCCCAAATTTAATTCCAGACAAGGTATATACTACCAATGCATTAGAATTAGCCATGGAAGTAAAGCATAGCAAAGACATTTGGGGGTGGAGGTGGTAGTAGGTGAGGGCAGTAAAATGATAAATAGAAAGTATGCTAAGATCCAAATCCTTCGTAAAGATTCTCAAGCAGTCCTTAGATGATAATCACATAATCTACGATTAACTTCTCTCATAAACTTAGTGTCTGGGAGGAAGAATGTCGCACAGTGTTTATAGGGAATGTTTACTTTAATTATAAAAATGCATATATTACTGAATAATGTCTACATCTTTCTGTTGCATTTAGAACCACCCTTTGGAAAGATCGATGATAATTTCTTTTATAATTAACCCATGTTGATTCCATTCAAATACCTTATAGCTGGAACCTTTTAAATTATGATTAAGAGGACTCCTTCACTGCAGTTCCTGACATGATTACACATATTCATTTTTCCTTATCGTCCTGTTTATTGAAAGTCTTTCTGTTCTGGAGCCATAATTTCCATCACATTCTCCCTTAACTCTTACACTTAAATTGATTTTACCTTTTTTGTCTAATTTTTCCATTTATTTATCCAGAGTGGAAATTAGCTGTCTAATGCCTTTATTTAAAAGAGCTCATGCAAAATGTATCTCTTGAGTATTTACACATTAAAAATATAGATCTGTTCTTTACCTATTGGTAGCCACTGGCTGCATGTATTATTTTGAAATGCATTTTCTTTTTCTTGAGGAATTACTTGTGCTTTTTCAACTAAAGCTACTGTGAAGAAGCATGAGATCAGACTGGCAAACCCTCCTTAGGTGGGATAAGGTACTTGACTCTTTTTCTTACCATTCAAACAATTTTTCCCTTTATCTTTCTAGTCTACCAAATTCTCTAGGCACTCTCCTAATGCTGATTAGTCAAGATTGCACGGTCCTTCCAACCCAGGAGAACACATCTTATTGTATTGTAGGAAAGTGTTCTTCAGCTGTACCTTGGCAGTTTCTTTGTGATTTCCTCTTCGTTCTCTTCATCAACACTCTCAGTTACATATATGTGTCATTTACTTTGCTTTCTCCATGCTCATGCTCTCTTTAGGCAGTTACAAAACCCCCTTCCATTTTTCGCCTGCTTTCTCAAGCCCCTTTTCTGTACCCTAACTTCCCTTCATCAGCGTCTGTTTTCCTTCAAGGATCATGTCTAAGAGTTCTTCACTTGGCCTTGGGGCTCAACAATTTTATTCCATTTTCTTCTAAAATTTGTATAGTTTTACATTTTACATGTAATTAATGATCCGTTTTGAATTAATTTTGTATAAAGCGTGAGGTGTAGGCCAAACTTCTTTTTTTTCTGTTATTATTTTACTTTATTAATTTATTTTTTTCCTACAGATGTCTAATTGGTCCAGTGCCACTTGTAGAAAAAAATTCCTTCTTCAACACAATTGCTGCTCACCTCTGAACAAATCAATGGGGCATGTTTGTGTGGGTTGTTTCTGAGTTTTCCATTCTGTGCCATTGCTCTAATGTCACTCATTCTACCCACACCTTATAGCCCTGATTACTGCTATAGAATAAAAAGCTATAGAATAAAAGGAAAATTGGGTAGAAGGATTCCTCCCACTTTTGTTTTCAAAATTATTTTAGCTGTTCTAGATTTATTGCCTTTTCAAGTAAATTTTAGAATATACTTGTGTGATTCTACAAAAAAAAAAATCTTGCTGGGACTCTGACAGGCATGGTGTTAAACCTGTAGATATATTTGGGGGAATAGACATCTTTAATATGTTGAGCCTTCCAATTCATGAACATGGAATGTCTCTGCATTTATTTAGATTTTGATTTTATTTACCCATGTTCTATAATTTTCAACATCAGACACTTTACCTGATTTGTTAGATTCATGCTTAAGTATTTTGTTGTGTTTAATTTTCATACTTTTTATTTTGCAAAGAAAGAAAATGAGTCCCAGTTGAGTAACTTGATCCAAGCCAAACAGCTATCAGGAGATGAAGCCTGAATCGGTCTCTACTTTTGGACACAACAACCTTTCATTATCCTCTGCTTTGTGCTGCTCCATGAGGGAGGCATTTTCAATAACCAAAGCCTCTCTCCACTTGGGGCGTGTCACGGGCACAGAGACAACTAAAGCGTCATTGTGTGTGAGGACAGGTTTTGAGGGGAAACAGGGCTAAAAGAATGCAGTGGACAGAGAAGAGGGTTCCCCTGGGTCATTGTCAAAACAGCCTCAGGTTCCCTCACTTTTCATAACCTCTTCCATTTCATCATCTCCTATGAACCACGGGTTTTCTAGAAACACCCAGATTATTCTGAGGGTTTCTGTCATTGGCTAAAGAGGCTTTGGGTTTTACAAAGAATGAAGGCAGCCTGAAGGACATAGGGAAGCCAATTCCTGTCTCCTTAAATACTTTTTTGGTTCCAGAGACACTCAAGCCAGAAAAGATCAGCAACCCCATGACCTTTGTGGTGTTCTCTGTGCCTGGGTGTGTGTGCCCCCAGCTATAGAGTGTCCACTTCCCTCTGCAGCTTACCTGCTCAGACTTCATCTCCTGAAAGGGTTTGGGGGCATCTCAAAGATGAGGTGATGGCATAGCAGGGGATAGTGTGTCATAGCGGGGGAAACGTGAATGTCTGCCCCATATGGGATCGTCCACTTTGGCTGGTGTACAAATAAGGGCAGCCAATCAGTATGACATCTACACCCTAACTACCAGAGAGGTATATGGATGTGGGTACACACACACACACACACACACACACACACACACACACACACACAAATACAATGCATTTCCATAGACATTAGGGAAACACCATCAGACAAAAATAAATGTAGCATGATAGTGGTTCACTTATTTTTATTTTCTTTTTCTTAGTCTGTCGTTATACTAGCTCTGGTCTTTCCAAGTGGACATGAAGCCTGACCCTCTCAGTGTTAATTAGAAATGTCTAATGGGAAAACCCCACATTCTATCCAGTGTCTGCCACAATAAACCTTTGTAATAATTGATGTACTCCAGTGGGTCACATCTCATTACACTGGCTGACTTCATAAACTGATTTGACAGGTTATGTGGCCACATGATTCATCAACTTCAAAAACAGGTTTGGGTGGTGGGCAGATCAGTTATATGAGCCACTTTAAAGTGGGTAAGTAGAGAGAGTAATTTGCATGATTTCATAAATAGTTAAACACTTTGCTACCTACGCCATGATGGAAACGCAGCTGCAGCTCTCACTCTACCTGAGCCCATGGAATGAAGCTGTGTGTGTTCCACGCAATCCAGGAAGACAGAGACAGCTTACACAGAAGACACTCTGTATCCTGTGGGATTTGGGGGTGAAGGTAAATGCTCTGTCCTAATTCTCAGCTCAATGGAGTGGTAGGATTGCCATGACACAGAAGAACGAGAAGGCATGAAGTCCGTGCACGCCTGCCATAAACCCCACAAGATCCTCTCTGTCAGAGAATTATGACTAGATTAGTGCCTATTGAGTAATTCCATATGTAGACAACAGGTGATATTCATACTAATACTTACTGTGAAATGTGATTTTTGGAACTTTACATTGGTACATTGGCTTTGGATATTTTTTTCTCTTTTTGCAATTTGAATCAGTATAGATGAATATTTACAATAATAAAAGAGGTACTTTCTAGTTAGGATGTGTTTTTAAATTTCTAATAAAGCAATATACTTAGGATTCTATATGGTCTAAGTGTAAGATGAAACTATAAATTATGATGATTTTTATGACTTCCAAATGATGACTTGTTGAGTGACACATTCCAAATATCATGTGTTCCTCCATGAGTGACACCCACCAACTGAAGTCTGAGAAGTATAGATTTGGAAGGTGAATAATTTGAAATTAGAATTTAAATCCTGTGATCTGGGAAATTTTTTTCTATAAGAAAATGCCTATCTTTTCTTTTACTCTATCTCTGATATAAAAGTCAGATAATAAAGAAACTCAGACATGCTGGTTGAGAGGAGGAAAAAGAAAATGTTTGCATCCCCATAGAGATGCCAGTTTTCCAGTCAGTGGATACAGTTCTGGGAACCAGTGAATTCCACCACAGCCAGGTTCATCCAGAATACAAATCCCAGCAGAGTAAAGTGAGTCCAGGTTGGCATGACTCCACACTGTGCCCTGAGTGTCACAGCCCACACCCCAACTCACCAGGTGACTACTGGAGTCCAGATGACACGCCACAACCCACAGACCTGATCCTAGTCACTGAGTAAGAAGTCAGCTGTCCGTGCCACATCTAATGCTGGAGAAAACATGATTCAGTTTGATGAGAGAGTCCAGCTTCTGTGGCAAGCTTGTCTTGTCACCAGCACTTCTGACTCATTCAAGCCCACCTTCTCCACCCCCTCCTCTCACATCACCCCTGGGGGCATCTCTGCTTGTGGCCGTCCTGTCCACCCAGTGTGTTCTCTTGCCATTGGAGCCATCAGAGCTCGCCTGGACTGTCCTTCTAAGTCTTCATTCTCCACATTTCCAGCCAACCACAGACAGACACACACACACACACACACACACACACACACACATATACACATATATACACACACGTGTGTGTGTGTGTGTATTTAAAAGGCAAGGGTGATAAATGCAGACATAATCTCTTCAAACGGCGTACAGAATGAAGAGTTGCCCAAATAGCTGGGCCCAGAAAGGCCCAGCCCACTTCATTTGGGAGACAGAGACGGGCTCCAGCAACAACAGTGACACCACACCGCACTTCTGATTGGCAGCTGGAACTGGGCAGAGGAGGATCAAATGGTCACAGATGCCATCTTTGAAAAAAGCCAGTAGGAAAAGTGACAGGAAGACAAAGGAGTGTTCATGGCCATCAGTTGACCAAAGCTGACAAATGACGGAAAAGCCAAGTGGCCGCACAGGAGCTGCCTCAGTATAAGCTGCAGGTGCATCTCCAGGTTGCCGGGTCGCTTGTAATGCGAAGCAGTAAGTGGAGGCCCCAGACTGTGGGAGGCGGCACGTTCACGAGACACTCACTCTGAGCCAACGTGCCAGAATTGAAACTCCAGCTGGTGCAGGTCAGGCCTGACTCTCTTCCCTTTAGTGAATGTTTCTTAGAAAAGATCTGTGATATCCAAAATTATTTTTAAATAGCACGAAAACACACAAAAAATGAAAAACTGAGTGCGTATAGGTAAAGTGTATTCGAAGAGAAAAACAAAACAATTTCAGAATAGTCACAGTAAAAACAGCAAAAGAAATGCCAGAGCTGAAGATTTATAATGCTGTCCAATGTCTGAGCAAAAACATTTTGAGCAAAGTTACAAAAGATTGGAAAAATAAAGAAAAAAGAAAAAAATTGAAAACCATGTGTAGAGTGAAAATTACATGCAGGGTAGTCAAAGGAGATTCAACCTGATTATCTAGATATGACAAATGTAGTCATGGGTGTTTCGGCACCAAGAATTACGTCCGATAAAAGCAATGATTAGAAGCACTTTAAGGCATAATATAACCAACAATTCATGGAAGTGACAGGAAGAGGAGATGGAGGGACACAGGGTCGTCACAAATCATATAATGAGATTCTAACTAAACTCGACCCTAGTATAGAAAGAAAATCATTTTTTTTTTAGTGAGGCCAATATAACATTGTACCAAAATCCATCAAAGACACACATCTACCCACACAATGCCAACAACAAACGGAACAACCTCTCGTCAAATATCAAGGTAAAAATCATAAATGAAATATTAACAAAGAGATAAGTGGTGCTTTACACAACATTAAATACAGTCAATAAGGTTCATGGGCACACACAAAATTCCATAACAGGATATTTCTTAACTAGTCAACCACATGTTAACTATGTATAAATACATGATTGCAATTGATGCTGATGTGTTCTTTTGTGTAATGTAACATCAATTTCTCATTAAATAAAAGTAGCCTTAAAGTGAAAATAGAAATATTTCGTAAGACACGAAAATGTATAGATTGGGTGTTGGGAGCCGGCTGCACCTCAGTGTCTGACATGGCCAAGCACACTGCAATTGTGACAAATTCTGAAGCTCTGACTGAGAAACAGATACTGCTTTATATCTTAAAGAATTTAAATTCCCCTTCTGATAGATATATCACAATAATTCTATTTTATACACTAAAGGCAATTTTAGTCACACTACTAGTCTCTTAGTAAAGGTCAAAGTACACACCCTGTAAATCTTAAGATCCTGCTCAGACAATAGTTTTAGAATAATTGTTGGGTGGTCATGGTAACCATCCTTTAGGCGATTATGCAGAGGCTCAGGCCTTGGTCGCAGTCATTGTAGGTGGAGGGATTTGGGCGTAGTTGGGATAAGTTAGTCTTTAGCATAGAAAAGGTATAGCTATACCCTGGAGCATAAGAATTACGAGGAAGTAAAACCCTGATACTAATGGAACAATGGTTAAACTGCCCGGCAGAAAAAGGGGCATGCTGTAAAATAAAGTGAGACACTTCTTCTTGAAAAAAAACACCCCTGTGTCTCTGTGCGTTTTTTCCTTTTTCCTCACCGATGCCGTCTCCTCCTGAGGGAACCCCTGGACCTGCGGGAGCTGGTCTCCCGCAATAGGGCCAGAGATGTGATCTCTGAATGAAATATGCCTAGGTCTTTTCTGGCAACAGGGGCCGCGGGCAGACTTGGCACAATGAATGACCTGGCCGTGCATGTTTCATTTTAAGGATGAGAAGGGTAAGACCCAAAACGGTGATGCAATAGGCCAGGGGTCGGCAAGCTTTTGAGACGGAAGAGCCAATCCTGTCCCTCAGAGTTTTGGGAGACCTATAAAACAAATGAAATCACCATTATGGGAATAATATCCTTTTAAATATTTATAAATGAAACTATGATAGTTTTATTTTCATTTTCAATTTTACTTCAGAGCCACATGTACGTACCCAGGAAGCCGCTTGTGGCTCGCGAGCCGCAGTTTGCCCACCCCTGCAATAGGCCAAGGTCATAGCTAGGTCACAGCCTTAGTTTCAGCATCTCAAGAACTATGAAGCAACTGTCTGATCCAGGCATTCCAGAGATGGCTGCTGTCTGTCCACTCGATATTTGTCATCATGCAGCCGCTTCCTGGTATTCGTCTTTTTTCAGTAATATAGGTTTCGTATTAATAAGGTAAAATTGAACATTTACTGTTTTTAATAAATCTGAAATAGCAAATACAGGCTTCTAGCTCTGAATTGCTCTGAAGGAACTGCTGAGCATTATGATAAAATGCTTTTGTACCCATTAGAGCTTTGCTCCCTCAAAAAGAGCTTCCACCGCCACCGCACTGAATATTATTAGGAAATAGTTTTTTACTCAATAGTTTGGTGAAAGAGATGAATTTTAGTAATGTGGAGGCATCAGCCGTTTTAAATAAAATCCAAGTTAGGAGTCATTTACCAAGTTTAGAAGGATGTTCTTTCCTGGACCATTTTAGCTACTTCTAGGAGGCAGGTCATCTAAATTCATGAACTTATTCCAAACAATATTAGATGAGTTTATCTGTTTTCTAGATAGCTGTCAACTGGTCAATTCATATTCAGTAGTTGACCTAAATGAGAGAATGACTAGCAAATTCAACCCCCTTATCCAGTCCCAAGTAGTGTTTTTGGATAGTAACCCATGGAGACCTCCTTGTTAAGAGCACTGTGAATACAGCACCAGCTTCTAAACAGCCAGCCTCTGAGGTAATATATCCTGATCGTGAATATTTTAGGAAACTGTGGCTGTCTTATATGTAAACAAACAAAAATATTTAAAGGAACTGTTTAACCCTTTATTCTCATTTACTTAACTGAGAATACTGAGGGTTCATGTCATAGAAACAACATGAAGAATTAAATATGTGATCTCTTCTGATATTTACTTATGAGTACTGCAAATGAAATCATAAATGAATTAAATCAACCAATCCTTTCAAAGGTCCATTCTTTAAGCGGGAGTAAACCTGTTTCAAAAAGTTCAACCAGATTCTACGATAAGCATTCCATTCTGTTTCTCCCTAAAAATCAACTTCTTTTGAGTTGGTTGCTGAAAACGAAATTCTTTCAAGACAAGGACCCTTGGAGGTAGCCAACACATGCTGAGCCTTTAATTTGTGTGGCTGCTAATGGAGGCAAGCTCTATTTTTCCCTTGGATGAAACCTTAGGTGCACCTAATATACGTTGATGGAGGTGATTGAGGGGCACCTGTTCGGAATGAAGACGGTTAACGAGCCAAAAAGAATTCTAAAGTTAAGCTTGGAGCGCCCTCTGCTGGTCAAACAATTTAAAGCTCCGTATAACAATACTCGCTGCTCAGACGCAGGTTGAATTTGTTCCTGTTTTTCAATTACTTGGACTGCACCAATTACTGATAGCCCTTAAATTGTAATCACACAATCACAAACATATGTTTTGTATAGGCTCCTCTTAAAAGGGATTGCTTAGTGAATGACTTGCATGTGTGATTCAAAATATTCCCCGGTGATAGGTAAGCAGGCTAATAGGAAGATAATTGATAGAAATAGGTGGATAGTCTTTACATGGCAAATTCAGCAGCTCCTAGCTCACATTTCCCATCCCTGATATAAAAATTAAATGTTTAGTGTCTAAGTTGGATGGTAACTAATATATAATGCTATAGGTACGCTGTCCCCAGAAGCTCCATGTTGAAGTCCTAACCCCTGTGCCTCAGATGAGACTTTATTTGGAGAGAGTGTCTTACAGATGCAATTAGTTAAGGTCAGATCAGACTGGAGTAGGGCGGGCTTCTGATCCAGTGAGATTGGCATCCTCACTAAAGGGAGGGATTTGGCCACACACACGCACACGCATACACACTCACACACACACACACACACACACACACACTCATGCACACACACACATGCATACACACTCACACACGCATACACACATGCACACACACATACACACACATGCACATACACATATACACACACGCACACATGCACACACGCACATAAACATAAACAAACACGCACACAGGAGGAATGCCATGGAAGGCAGAGATGTGTCTACAGACTAAGGGATGCCGAGAATGGCCAGTGACCCCAGGAGCCAGGCAAGAGGCCTGGGCACATTCTCCCTTCCGGCCTCACAAGGAATCAATGCTGCCACCTCTTGACCTCAGGCTTCCAGCTTCCAGAACTATGGGAGAGAATACATTTCTGTGGTTCTAGCCATCGAGTCTGTGGTACTGAGAAATGGCGGCCTGGGTAGTCATGTAAATGTGAAATTAGCAATGCAAAATGCATAACCCGTCATGGTTGAGGGGACGTGAAGCACAGTAAGCATTGCCAACTGAGCTGGCGGCTGGCGGCTGGTGTGAGCCTGGAGCCTGCAGCTGAGACCTGAGGGGACATTCGCACAGGCACTGTGGTCCCCGTGGCATCACCACAAGCACAGACCATCCTCAAGGCCAGGACAGCTTGGGGGTCCAGGAGCAGAGCTCGAAGCCAGTCCAAGCCTGTCAGCCCCCTGGTTGCCCAGTCTGCCTCTTCTGTGTTGCCTCATAGCCCTGGTGTGAATGTGCGTGCATGCACATGTGTCCACACATCAACACAACCACACAGCACATGCACGCATGCACACGCCTCTGCACGTGCACATACCCACATTCACACACGCTCACACATGCGCACATGTGTACACATGTATACACACACACGCCACAGTTAGATACACATTCATGACTAGAAGAAGCCGTACTTCTGGTTTAATTATTAGAAAAGCGATCACCACCTGCCCGTTGCTTCTGCGTGTCACAGGAGAGAAGTCCGTCACCTACTTCCTGTCACGGAATTCTAGGCAGCATCACACCCCACCAGGGCACTCGCTTGAAAGAAAACGGAGTTGCGGAAATAAAAGCGGTAATAGCGATGAGGCTGCCTCTTGACGCTGACATGCATGTATGTGTGAACACTTGACTGTGGAATTTCGTATTGCTGCGGTAATAACCATTTACCATGAGCTGAGGGGCTTAAACTAACACAGATTAGTTATATTATAGTCCTGGGGGTGGAGAGAGTGAGGCATGTGGGCGGCCTTTCCCGCCTCAGGCTGCCGCTGCAGGCCCCCTGCCGATTCTGCCGTGGGTCATAGGTGGGCTAAGAACCTGGCCTCCTGGGCTGCAGCTGTGGGAGGAGGGCCCAGAATCACCCCCGCACTGTGGGCTGCGCCGCAGGACAAGGGGCACCCTGAGGCTGCAGTCCCATGTGGCACCTGTCCATGAGATCATCGGTCTCCTTCCTCCTGGAAACGCGTTTGGCTGGTGGCTGAATTGCCCACATGGTCCCGGAAGGCCTCACACTCTTACCCTTACATAGATGAGGCCGTGGGAGCCCTTGGTGGTCATGCAATGCCAGCCACGCCTCTCCAGGATGATAGGTGGTTTGCCCACAACTTTCTAACTAAGAGAAGGCACGTGAGCAGCCCTTTCAGAACAGAGGAGATTGCTCACTTATGACTACATACGCTATGTTACCGCCTATCGCATGCGGAGAGCCAGGTGCCGCACAGTGGCAGCCTCCACAGAGACCTCAGCCCGGGCTGCCCGTCAGCTTGGCGTGCCGCCTGTTCCCCCAGCACGGCCACCTTCCCCCAAGTCAGCCACAGGCTGTCCTCCTTAATTTCCTCGGTCTATGTGGCGTGGATATCGAGGGACAGGGGAGGATTTCACATCGAGAGGGCCCCCCAATCGCTCCAAAGAAGAATCTCGTGCCCCTGCGGTGGCTGAGGGTTGGTAATTGCACCGCCCCTGACTCAGCCACCAATCACTGTGAATGTGCTTTGGGGAAAATCTATGTGCCTGGGCGCCAAGGGGCATGAGCGGGTGCAAACCAAAATAGCTGGGATGGCAAGGAGCTGTGGCATCGGGAGCCCAGCCCTGGGTGGCAATCAGGAGGGCCATGATGGGGCCCTAAATCATAGGACAAAGGCTCTCCATTTCTCTCCTACCCCCACCCCGCCACCCCCGCGGAGAAAGCACTGTTGAACTAGTGGTCCTGAAGAGGAGCAGGAAAGTCAGACATGTCTAAAGACCCACGACAACCATCGTTGAGCATTTGCTCTGTTCCAGGCACCATGGGAAATGCCATCCACTCGGTCTCATTTACAGCTGAAAGTGTAGAAACTTGTCCAAAGGAAGGGTATCTTCCCCCACGTGTTTGACATGTGCTCTTCAAATTTAAATAAAAATATTTGTTTTAATGGAAAAAGAAATTCCGGCACAATCTCTAACACCTAACAGAGCCTCAATAAATGACTATTTTAATTACGCTGTCGGATGACTGGACTTTGGACTAAAAGAGGAGCCAGTGGGCTTGGTTTTTCACTGTGCCTCTTCTAATCTTGCTGCTGTTAGTACAATCTACTGATAAATATTATTATCACAATATGTTAAAAGATCTCCCTAAATCGCCAGGGGAAATGTAGCATTTCTAAGAAAACCTTCAGTGACCTGCATTGAAGCAATATGTATGGGTCATTAAAGTGTTTTCTATCCTATGTGCCACCAGGGGGCACTGCTGAGCTGAGAAGGACCACCGCCCAAAATTACAGCCAGAACCCCAGCAGCGCAGTGCAGGTTGCGTTGCAGGCACGGGATTTTACCAGAACCTTTCTCAGACCTTCGGGGAAGGCAGGGAAGTGTTTCATCCAGGAGTGTTTAACATTTTTTTTAAACAAGATTTCTAGGCAATTTTTACTTGTAATCATTTTTTCCTTGCTAATTTTTCAAAATTGTCTCTGAGTTGTTCTCTGTCATTCTCTAATTTTTATTGAGAAAAGTATATATCCTCCTTGGGCTGGGACACACAGGGTCAGCTGCATGCATATTTAGTTGGTGTCCTCAGTGCAGAACCTTAGGTGCTGGGGCAAATGGTTCCGGGTAGGGAGCAGGACTCCACGTGGGAGCTGGGAAGGCACTTCTAAGAACCGGCCAGGGACCAGAACACAGAGGAGGTGAGCCAGGGAAAAGCAGGGGTAGCACAGCCCACCAGAGCCATCGTGTGACAGGGTCAAAATCTGGCCACCAGGGTCGTCCCCCTGGGAACAGCGGAGAGTGGTCTTGGAGTAGACAGGTCTTGGAGTAGGTCTTGGGAGGGGGAAACTCTCCCCAGACCCTCAGCTCTCACTGTCTTCCGTCTCTCCTGGCAGCCTGGACCCCACCACGTAATGCAGTGTCCTTCACTGTCACCGTGTCTGGCATTAGTATCAGCAGAAGCCTGGCTCTCCTGTGCCCACCGGCTGTGTGTGCACGAGGCATGAGAGTCCTGCGGTCAGGCTCTCCTGTCTAAATTCACGCCTGACCTGAGACCCTGCTGGTCCCATGTCCCTCTGCTTCATGGAGGGCCCTGTCTCTTCCTTAGGGCACTTTTGTGTAGACCCATCCTGCAAGGCTGTGATGAGACTTGCTGAGGTCAGAAGATGAGTGTGTTGTACTTCCACTGAGGATGGACGCGTGACGGTATTGTGCCTTCTCGGAAACCACGGCTATATGCGTGGCACGGCTGGGCTGAGAGTGGCTTTCCTTGTGCCCTTCCAGCTGGGAGCAAGCTTATGTGGGAGAAACATACAGCCTTCACCCAGACTAGCCAATGGGCACACCAGTGCCACAACGCAGTGTCTGGTGAAGGAAGAAGTGCTGGCTGCCCGGCCCTGTTGAATGCCGACCTTGCGTCCTCCAATATCTACGGAGCATGAAGTGTCCCTGGCCACAGGACCTGCGCACACATCTTTTCCTCTTTCTGAAAACCCCCAGCTATCAAACCACAGGGTCTTCCGTATGCCAATTTGCTGTCACTGAAGGTCCCCATCACTCTGTCCTCCTGATGGCCTGAGAGACTTCAGCTGTGGACGGGGTCCCTCTCCAGGGGATGTCTGCTTTCCTGGAGTCAGTGTGGGACTCCAGTCCTGAAGACAAATCTCCCAAGTGGTGTCACCCCTCTTCTTCCTGTCCTGCAAGTGTGACCTCCTTTAGGTGACACTGGAAAGAGAGGACTGCATGAACATACGGTTGATGAGATTTTTTTTAAAGTCATACCACCTCCTTTTCACCCTGATATTCTTCGCGTATCGGCAAGAATCCAAGTGGATTACTGAGTTCGGCGCCAGGCAGCCCAGTCTGGTTGGAATGCATGACATCTCAGCCCTACTGTAGCATTGGGCCCTGGCTAGGTCACACAGTATCGTTCGGCTCATTCCCTGTTCTGGTTATCTGTCACTGTGTAACATGCTTCCCACACTCGGTGGCATTAAGCACAAACCATGTTACTAAGCCCTGGATTCCACAGGGCACAGAGGGCTGGCTTCTCTCTGGTCCCCCATGGGCAGGGCCTCAGCGAGGGGACAAGGGACACAAATGGCTAGGTTTCTCTGCAGAGTCCTTCCCCTTCTTGCCTGGGCAGACCTGCAGGCTGGGCCTCTCTGAGGTCCTGAGACATCCTTCAAAGGAGCTGTGTGTGTTCTTTCAACCATCTCGTCTCAGAGCCACGTAACACCACTCCTGCCACATTCTCTCAGGGACAGAAGCCCCCCCGGGTTCAAGGAGAGGAGACACAGACCTGACCCCTCCATGGAAAACTGTCTTGAGATGACGACCACTGTTTCAAGCTGTTCCTGTGTCATTTTAGCAGCTCACCAACATGCCTGCCCTTGAGGATGGTGGCACCTGACCTCTGTTTAACTTGGGGCACCCAGGGTGAGTGCCTGCTGCAAACTCTGAGCTCAACACAGACTTGGGGTGAGGGTCTCTCCACCAATATCACCTTATGTTTACCCCGAGCTTCTTCCATGATCATTTTCAAGGAGGAATAGGAGAGTTTAACCAAATTACATCGTTTCTTAATTTTCCCCCAACTTTTATTCTTTGTGACATTAAAGCAGAAAGATCCCACGATTCTCGTCCCTTCAAGTTCTGGTGGAGATGGCTGAGCTTGGCGGACAGCAGCGAGCCAGGGACAGACGTGCATGAGCTTAGAGCCGTGTCCTGAGCCCCTCACTCACACCTCCTGTGAGAAGGGCGGCTCCTGGCCTGTCCCCCAGGACACCGCGCGTTCCCCGGTGACGACGACGGCCGCGGCTTACCCATCCCTGCAGCCTCGGCACGGAACCCTAGGCCAGGCCGGGGGCGAACTGCCCAGTAAGCCTTCTCCCGTGAAAGGCATTTTCTCTGAATATTCACATAATATGAAAGTGGGAGCAGCAAGAAATGCTTAAGGAAACCGGGAGGGACAAAAAAAAGGCATTTACAAACACATAATAAAATGCTTAAAGTTTTAAACACTTCAGCCACCTGATAGAAAAATAAACTTCAGTGATGTGCCAAATGCATTATCACCGACCGTCTGCGGGCTGCGTTCCACGGCGCATGCGTTGAACACATCGGGGCGTCAACCCCCCCAGGCGGGCCTGCGAGCTAGAAACTCCCGAGGCACTGTGCCCGGGCGTCCATTTCTAACTTCGCTTTCTCTTCACTACTTTCCTTGCCATGAAAAGAAGCTTCGATAATGTGTCTGTGCCTTTGTCTAGGGTTTGCATGGGACGGCTGCAGACAGAAACTGCTGTTGCCAGGAGTCAGTGTTATTTGCAAATACTGCCTGCCCCCCCGCCCCCACTCCCGACCTTAATCAAAGTTTGACTTGTTTGCTGTTTGCGTTAACTGACTCAGGACTTTTTGCTCTTTTTCTCTTGCGTTCTTTTAGGAACCCTGTGAGCCTGCGGGTTAAGGGGCTGAAGACAGGAGCACCCCGCTGTTAGGAGCCTGAGAAGCTCCTGCCTGAGGCCCGTCTCCTCGGCAACTGCCCTCAGCTTTGACCTGTTTACCCAAGGTCACCAGTTCGCATGCCGTGAGGACAGCTTTTTCTTTGCCTCTTTAACTTCACATGTGTAAATGTTTGCTTGCTCTTTTCTCTTTTTCAATAAAAACGTTTCTGTTTGGAAAAGGAGCTTTGAAAATATTGCATTACTTGCAGAGAAATGGCCGGCAGGCCCCTTTCCCAGCTCTGCTGAGCTCATGGATGCTGTCAGCGGGCCCAGCAAGCGCTTCTCTGGGGTTGTTACAGCACCTAGATGAAGAATGCTTGGCTAGGGTGGTTTCTGCCCTCCATGGGGGTCAGGGCCAGAGGCCAACAAAGCCCTTGGCTGCATTTCTGGGACTTTCTCTGCACAGAAAGGTCCGCCCACACCTCCCGTCCCAGGGCTGTGTCTCCACGCTGTCACAGAGGCTGGGTCCAGAAGTCCTGCAGCCTCGTCTTCTCCCCCTTTGAAGTCTGCATGTCCAGCGGGCGGGTGGGGGACAAGGTGAGCCCCTCCCATAAGCACTGAGTCTCTGTTCCTCCTTCACGGGCACCCGTGGGTTTCCTCTTTCCACAGCCCCCGTGTCCCCAGTGCAGCACCAGATCCTCCAGTCCTGGAGCTGGACCCCAACGGAGATTCACATTCTAGTTTCGTCACTCATCAGCCTCTGACTTGATTCCAAACTGAAGGTGACAGGCAGCAGGTGGCATGCAAATCGGGCGAGGTGCTGCGGACGTTCTTCTGAGAATTTGAATTCCCGCAAAGGTAGTTGGTCCTGTCTCACTTTCCCATATCTCATTAAGTGAATTGGTTTTTGTGAGGGTCAAAAGAAAGAGCGATAGATTGCGGTGGGCTAAGCATGATGACTGACAGGAAGTGGCAGCTAACTCCGGCCACGTGGCAGGGCCAGGTGTGGGACGCACCCAGATCCACGTGGCAGGGCCCTTCAGGTGCGTGGGATTCGACCTTCTCCACCCTGAAGGTAGGTGGGTCTGCTCAGGACCGGGCAGCAACAAACCAGCCAGTAGGCACCTTCCCTCAGATTTCCTTGTATGTTTGTCACTCTCCATGCTACCCACACAGGGGTCTTGGTGGCAGTTCTGCAGGAGGTGAGGCTGAGGAGAGAGGGACTCTTTGCAGGGTTTCTCCAGAAACAGGTGACGCACTGGCTCATGAGTTCTCCTGGACAGAGCCTCTGACCTAGAGGTTGGCCCCACTGCCTCCAGCTGACCTCCCCCCTCTCCCCAGATCAGAGAAGGGGTGGCCTGTGCTTCCACAATACCAAGGAAGCGAGGCTCCACCTGAGGTGACTGCCCAGAGGTCTGCTCTCTGCTGTGGGCAGCGATGGGTCTGGGAGGCTGCATTTCACCACAGAAGGTCGCTGGTGGGGGACACAGACACGACTTGATCCTGCTCTCATTAGACGTGTTGCCGGGATGGACAAGGTCCATTGGCAGCTCGTGTTCTGGGAAATCGCCTTCCGGTCTGCAGACAAGCTAGGGCATTTGGTCACCCTAACTTGGAAGCTAAGATCCACCCACACAGAATGCAAAGGGACACCGGAGTCCAAACGAACCCAAGCGTGGAAGGGCTTTGCCCAAACAGAGCAAGCTGTTCCAGGCCCAGCCAGCAGAGGGCAGTGGAGGACCACCAACTAGACCCAGAGCCAGGTAAGCCCCCTGAGCAGGTGGCTGCCCTCTCTGGTCAGCTCGTCCTGTGGGTGGGAGCCTGGGTGTGCATCTTCTGTGAAGGAGAATGAGGTCATGTCTGTCCGTATGTTTGTGAAATGTCTGCAGTGTCTGGTCTCCTGATAGTTTTCAGAACAGTCTTCCTTGAAATTATTCCTTTTTATTTTATTTGAATGGTGAAGACTTCTTGTAGTTGAATAGAAATGACAACCCGTGATTTCAGAAACGTAAAAAAAAAATTACATGTTTTCATCTGGTAGGCGGAGAGTGAAGTGGGCCCTTAAAAGTCTCAGGTATTGTGTTAATAGGTGAAGAGGTTTGGTTTATGTACTCAGGCCACCCGCTGTCTGGGATGGAGAGGTCCTCTGAAGCAAGTGAGCACCATGCGAGGCCAGCACCTCCAGCTGGAGCCTGATGGCCTTGGGACCGCCCCCCCTCAACGCACTTACGTCGACTCCCCCTCTTGTCCTGAGACCCACAGCTGTGGCAGCAACTCTTCATGTGACAGGCAGTTGAGAGGAGGGATATTGAGGGACCCATCCCCCAGGTTGGGTCAGAGGCGGCCCTGGGAATGGGCGTGCAGCCTGGGCTCCTCTGGTCCCGCTGTGCTCAGCCGGCGCTGGGAGGGAACCCTCACACAGCACACATCTGCAAGACCCAGTGCCAGAGAGCCAGGCCTGTGCCTAGGAACGCCCCCGGCCTCCGGGGCAGCCCAGCAGCAGTGCTAACCAGCCAGGAGTGGGGGAGCGGCTGGCGGGCTCAGGAGCGGGAGCCCCCGTCATCGCACTCATGTCCATGGTGGAACTGGCACGAAGGAGGCACCTAATAAACAATTTGTTGGGTGAATGATTTCTCCATAGACTGGTTCTCAAGAGCAGGTCCTGAGGAAGGTTTACTCTTCGCAGGAGCATTTTACTTTGTATCAAATACTATTAGTTTCCTGGAGCTGCTGGAACAAATTGCTGCAAATTTTAAACCTGTGTGGCTCAAAACAACAGAAATGTGTTCCCTCACAGTTCTGGAGTCCAGAAGTCTAAAACCAAGTTGTGGGCAGAGCCACCTCCCTGCCCAGGCTCCAGGGGGCGGGCCTTCCTGCCTCCTCAGCTTCTGGGATTGGCGGCCGCCTTGGCGCTCCGTGGCTGTGGCTGCATCTCCAGGCCCTGCCTCCATCTTCACGTGGCCTTCTCCTCTCCTTCCCTGTGTCTCTGTGTCCGAATCTGTCTCTTCCAAGGACACTGTCGTTGGATGTAGGCCTGCTCTGATCCAGCACGATCTCGTCTCATTCTTACCTTAGTCACATCTGCAAAGATGCTATTTCCAAATAATGTCATGTTCTGAGGTTCCTGGTGGCTGTGGCTTTGGGGAGTACACTGTTCAATGTGCTACATGCAGAAAAATGACGGCATCTGAGTGATAGCGACGTGGCACGGGCAGGCCCTACGTTCAGTGCTGCATTTGCATTTTCACATTTTATTCTCAGCACCACCCAAAAAGGTTGTTGTCACTCCCAGTTTACAGGTAGAACAACTGAGACACGCATGTCACTCGACCAAGATCTCAGACCTGAGAGGTGCCAGGCCCAGGGCTCATCCCAGGCGACATGCCCTGTGGGCCCTGGGTGACCGTGTCCAAACCCTGAGTTCGGGGCCTCGGGGAATGTTCTGTCACCTTTAACAAATAACTGGAACTAACAGAAATCCTATTTGGGTGACTCCTCGTCAATGCTGGAATACCCAGAAAACAAGGATGGGGGAAGAGCAAACCAGCCGTCGACACCCACAGGTCCAGCCCCTCTGGGAAGGGCCGGAGCCGCCACACCCCAGAGGGAGCTCTCACGGGCCTCGGGCTGCTCGCTGTGCCAACGATGACATCCTCGTAGCCTCCCATGCCGTAATTTGGAGGAGAGAAGGGAGGACAAAGCAAATGGTGCAACAATGCTGGTCTTCACAGATTTTCTAACCAGAATGTCCCCTGTGCATTTAGGGTGACAAACGTGGCCCACCAACCACCAACAGCTCCCCGGCATTGAACGGGTGCCTTCTCTGATGTAAGACCTAAAATTGAGGTCCAATATTATGTGCTGCCTTATCATGAGGCAAAATCCTGAGGGCCTGAGTCCCCCTCCCTACTCCGCTCCCATGGAGACAGTGCCCTAGCCAACAACTCGTCATATATACCAAGGGACCAGGCACAGTGCCTGCCCAGGCCTGAGGAGTGGCTCCAGTTCCCTGACAGCCCATGCGATGATTCACACAAGCCAGTCACCAGTGGAGTGAGAGGAGACAATTAGAACAGTTACTCCCCAGCTCCTGCAGAAACCACCAGTCCCTGGGGAGACAGTTGTGTGAAAAGCGCGGGACAGGAGACAAGCATGCCAGGCTGAAGGCAGGCAGAGAAAACAGCTTTGCCTGGAGCAAAGCTTCGAGAAGAGGTGCCCGCTGAGGTGGACATTGAAGTGAACAGAGGTGGTCCCTAGGCAGACACAGGGCCGGAGAGGGGGCTGGGAGGACATTTGAGCCACGGATGTGACAAATAGGACTAGGACACTGCCACCTCACTCCTTAGCTCTTGAATCCCAATTCCAGCATATTGTTCAGGGGATGCCGTGTGGAATACCTTCTGAGCACAAGCTGGGAGGACTGCTGTTGGTGGCATTAAGATGTTCAAAGTGGCCCCTGGAGTCTGACGGAGGAGGATCATCAGCCCGTCCTGCCCCCTATCAGTGGAAGGGTGTCCTGGCCTTATCTGTCATCAAGAATGTCACTGGCTAGTGACTTACCTGAAATGTTTGACTCTGGACACTTCAGACCGCTGTGTGGTTCACGGGCTTCCCGGTGACTTCTCGGGGGCTTTATTGTGGGAATTCTTCAGTACATCAGCTCATTTGGACAGAGCTGTAGAGCTCTCTTGTAAAAACCTGCAAGAAATATAAACTACACTGAAGAGGGTGAGGCGATTGCAATCTGGCAACTTTTTTAAAAATAAATGAAAATGCAAGCAAATAAAAGTAATTTCACAAGGCATTCAGTGCCCTGAACAAGATAAATCTCAAGCGTACTGGCTAAAGGGCATCCTTTTCATATCACGGCAGAGTCAGAGTTCAATGGAATAATATAAATGTCACCTCAGAAAAAGCAGGAATTGATGCATGAATAAGTCAGGATGTGAATCCTTGATTCATATTCAACGCATGACATTTGCCCATGTTTCTGTGCCAATAACTTTAATTTAATAAGCCCATGTGTCAAGGGCCACTCAGATATGTTACAGCTGCAACCTCCCACTCATGATTCCCTCAGAAAGTTCAGTTCTCTGGCTAGTTCCTCCCTCCAGCGTCTGCAGGACACTCTGCACTCATATTAGCTGTGTGTGTGTGTCCCCTTCTCAGTGTGTCACTTGGGTACCTCCTTAGGTCACCCCAGCTGTAACATCCCAAATGTACCCCTCAGAACTCTAGGAGCATGGTCATCAGTGTCCTTGGGGACATTTCTGTGCAGTGAAGTAAAGGGATGAGCACAGGAAAAT
Organism: Hipposideros armiger; assembly: GCF_001890085.2. Classification (NCBI taxonomy): domain Eukaryota; kingdom Metazoa; phylum Chordata; class Mammalia; order Chiroptera; family Hipposideridae; genus Hipposideros; species Hipposideros armiger. The sequence goes on along the minus strand of NW_017731543.1, from coordinate 969,523 downwards.
GCGGGAAGAAAATATAGATTATCTGAACCTGATTGAGGCTAAAGATCAATATTATTCAAATAACACATTGAAATAAGGCATCACAAAGGGCAGTTTTCTGATTATATTAAACTTTTCACCAAAGAGTTAAACAACATAAGGGGGATTATAGGCTGTTTTTAATCCCAGCTAAGAAAGAATACTGAAAAGGAGTTGATGTTGGCCCCACTAGTTAAAGGGAAATAGAACACGACAAAGAGGATGTGACTTCAGAACTAATTTATCTTTTCTCACTAGTCTAACAAAGCCAAAACTCAGCTTCCATTAGGAAAAGCATGCTCCAAATTATCACAAAAGATTTGCGTCCTTAAGTAAATGGGTACGAAAAAAATCAGAGGTAAAGGAGGATTTGATGTGTGGAACATGCAAAAGGAAAGACACTGGTAGCACCAGCCATTTGTTAAAACTGGGGCCAACTTCCCGGCCACCAGCCCGCTGCTGGCTGCTGGTAGGATCCCTCCAATTGTCTCTACATACCGGCCTCTGAGGTTTTTGGATTTTTAACTCAGGGATATCTAAAAAGGCCAAAGTTTGACGAGAACGGAGCCCACCCTCTGCAATGAGAACTGCATATACTTTGTCACATGGACGCGCCGTCTCAGTTGACCCGGGAACTACTGGAGACGGATGTAGAGACTTCTGATATTTGCGGCTCTGCAGACTTGTGCAGACTCGCAGAGTTGTCTAGCGGCCTACGCTTCCAGATTTGAATCCTCTCTGCGTCCTCATAGCGTTTCCCCACCATATCTGGGTTTCATTGTTTTGTTTCCTTGATTCACACTCCTTTTTTTATCCTATGACTTTTTCATTTCCGCATCTTCTTTCCTCAAAACACTCTCAGTATGGTCTTTAAGTATTTATTAGAGGGATTTTTTTCCCCCTCTGATTAACAGACTTTGCAAAATGTGTGGTCCATTTAACTAGGAATGCTCACCTTACCTTTCTCTTTAGCTCGAGCAGCCTGTCCACCCTTAGGTTTTGGCAACATGGGCGTCACACGTAACATTAAGAGAACTACCCAGGGCAGGATTCACATGTTTATGAAGCTAGAGTAACAAGGGGGGCTGAATGCTGACCTCTAAGTGAAGCAGGGTAATTTTCTGTTGAGACCCCCACTGCCTGCTGGACGGCTGCGTGAGGCTGGGCGTCACCTGTTGAATTCCCACTGTCTTAGCTCAGAGATGCGGGTCTTTAACCACCTCATATCCCTTATTTTGGTGGCCAGTGGCTTATAATCTGTGCGCCTGGGATGATATTCCAAAGAAAGTTAACCACTCAGTTTATGACACTTAGGAGAGGTCTCCTAACTGTCCCAGTGTGTTTATTTTCATTTCAACCCTAGAATCACAGCTTAGAAAACTCATGCCAGCTGCTTACCAACTCCAGGGGCCTGAAAGGAAGATTTTGAAAATGGGTCCACTGGCTTTCCTTGAGTAGAGAAAACGTCCATGGAAGACGACTAGGTGGCCGCCATGGTGGGCCACAGAGAAGCCAGCCCAAAGGTCCCAAGAAAGAAGGAACTTAGAGGGACTGTGTCACCGGGACAGCCAAGTCCCATGGACCGTGATGGTAGTCAGAGATCCTCAGATGGACTCTGTTTCCCCTGGGTTCTCTCACATCTTCCTGTCTAAACAGTAAAAGAGAAAAGAAATGGGACGGAGGCTGCGTCTCCCACGGTTCTGTGGTGACTCAGAAGAAGTGGTCGCAGTAGCTCAACCCTTTGCTCTCTTGACAGTTTCAAACAATCTTCTTCCCACTACACTTCCCTGTATGTGCGGACTCCTTTCAGCATTTAAATATCGAGTGAGTGAAAGGAATAGCGGAGATAAGGAGCCCAGACACCAGCAAGGAATGGGGCCCTGGGCTCGGCACTTCATGTATTTTTAAAATATTTAAAGAACGTTGGCTACTTGAGTGTGGGTTTCCATATGGTGTAAAAGAACACTGGCCATGCCTCCTACATGTGCATCCTACCCCGCGCTTTCAAAAACCATGAAAGGGACGTGTCCCGAGAGCTTCACATTTGACTCATTTTTTTTTCTTGCAGCTGCCCTATGAGGCAGGTATCACTACTCTAGTTGTAAATCAAGGAAACCAGGGCCAGCGAGGTGAGTGATGGGGCCGCGAGCCAGGGGCACAGATCACTCTGAAGCAGATTCGGGGCAAAGTAGTGGCTTGCTGACGAACGGGAGGGCACCCACCATTGTGCTTCTCTTTGATGGAGCCATCAAAGCATCAAGTGGGGCCCATTTCTTCTGCCTCTTTTGTTGTCTTATCTCCCTGGGAGTCCTCTGTGCATGCTTCTTACCAAGTGAGCATCCACTGAGCAAACGGGTGACTTCCATGTGTTTCCCAAGGCTTTCCACCTTGGAAACCCACAGAGGTGAACTTAGAGCATCTTTGAAACGTTAGCAATTGAAACCGATCTGTATTGAGATTAGAATGACGGTTGTGGAACTCTTCAGAATGCAGTTTGGAAATTCAGCAGGGGTCCCAGGAAGCACTGCGCACACGCAGACTGTCCCTGCGACAGCATATGGGACCCCAGTGCCAAGCACGGTGTTATGCAAAAGCGGGTACTTCCCAAGTGCACGTCCGATAAGGACAGCAGTGGAGGGTTGTGCCAAATGAGAGCTCTCCCACGAATGGGAGGCTTGTCTTGCTGACTTGAGGAGTATCTAAAGAGAACAGTAAAAGCACACATCCAAGTCCGGAGGGAAATAAAAGCGCACAGTCTCCGTAGCTGCAATGAAACATGAGCCCTGGCTAACCAGATTCCTGGACCAGGGCTAGATGTGGGTGCACGGCATCTGGGATGCGTGTCCCCCCCACACACCGTCCACCTAACACAGCATCTGCCCTGGTCCTCACTGAACACAACAAGGGCGGGGAACTCTGAGATGATAGAAGCGAGGTTACAGAATCTACATAGTAGAATTCCCTAATTTCTAACTTCTCAGTGTGAAATCAGAATGCCTTTTTTCCTTCTAGCTACCTTAACTCTCTGTCTACGGTAGGCGGGGGGNGGCAGTGCTTCATGGGCTTCCATTCTGGTGATCATGAGATCACTTGGAGATTTTTAAAAAACCCAGATTTCTGGGCCTTAGCCTCAGGAATTCTAATTAACAGCAGAGGTGAGACCTCCAAATGTGGTTCCTGAGGTCTCTTATTTTAACATTCATGTCTTCTTCTTTGTTATAAACTTCCATCCTTTTCCTCTTTCTTCCTCAGTATGTATTTACTGAGCCCACCCTGTAAAATAAACAACACTGTTTGATTTTTGCCTCTATGGTCAGCCATCAACATTCACTTGGACTTCACTCGATTAGACCTATTTCCTGACCTTTCAATGATTTCCACTGTTCTCATTTGAATATTCTCAAATTTCCAGCTCCTCAAAACTGTGATTATGCTAATCATACTATGGTTATGGTGATGACAATGTTTTCAGAGGCAACATTCACCACTGTCAGATTGATAGCTGTGTTTCCACTTATTTCTGTTAAATTAAGTCACTCCAGGGAAATAACAATGCACTGTTTTTCCACTGACTCCATGCTGTCTACTCTATGGACCGTCACTGCTACCATCACCTTCCCAGAGCTCATCTCTTTCTGCCGAATTCTCCTGTGAGAAAAGTTTTCGCTAGAATATTGCACTGTCTGAGTGGTGGTTTGTAGGTTGGAAGAAACATGATTTAGTGCATTTGGAAGTATACTGTACATCCCCATGAGACTTATAAATCTTTTACAAATAATTCCTTTTAGTTTCCTTGTCAGAAAAGGATTAGTTCATCCCCAAAGTGCATGGCTGTCCTGGCTCTATTGTTTCAGGACTGGAGAAGCAACAGATAGCCGTGTGAAGGTGGTTACCAATTTATTTTGGAAATGCAACCCATCCTCGACCACAGAAGACTTCCACTGAGGCATGCCCATCACACACGTCAGGTTCCATGTTGTTACTGCACTGGGGCTTGATTTTGTGCTCCCTACTGATGAGGTTATTGTCTGCTGTTGGTGAAAGCTTAAGCATTTCGTCTCTAAGGAAATATTCCAGGTTGTATGTACTATATGCACCTGGTTTCAGTTGCAAGAAATTTCATCCTCCAACCACATCTTTAAGGCTGGAATTTTTCTGCCACCACAACACAAAAAAGAGACATATACGTACTATTGTCTCAAAGGCATCAACGAAATAGAACCAGAGAGGATCTATGAGCCAAACAGAATCAGAAAGTGGTTCTGGCCCCAGCATGGACCAACATCGCATCCCAAGACTTGGACCCATGTCACCAGCCTGGAGCAAAACGCAGGTTTCCCACAAACAGTAATTAGAAATCAAACGATAGAATGTAACATGCGCACATGCATTTTCATCCATGTTTGGGGTCATTCGGGTGATGCCGCCCATGCCCTTAGGTCTGTCTCTGTGGTGCACAAGCATGGCTGCCTACTCCAGGCTCACTGTTGGTTAAACATCATCTTTTTCTTGACTTAAGATGTTTTCCATGCCTTTACTTTTAAGAGTGATGTATCATAAACACCTCAGTATTTATCAAGATAACTTTTTTTTAACTGCTAGTCAAGTGCCCAGATACCCCCCTCTTCAGGACAGCGCTGACCAAGAAGGAGCTGAGGACACCTGGTTCCGCACGTCTGCCCTCAGCCCTTCTCAGGCCTCACCTGCAGGTAAACTGGGGGCTCTGCCCCCTCAGAGTCAGCACTGCCAGCCCACAGCCTCCTGAGGAGCGTTCTCCCCACTGACACGCTTCGCTGCTGCCTTTCCGCTGGGCACAGCACGGGCCATGCCTGCTCTCACTGGCCCCCCAGGTGTGGAGAGCTGAGGCACCTGCTCTAGGCTGGAGCCGCACTCACCGTGAGACGTGCCGGCTGCGTTTGCCTGAAGCCAGTGTTAGCTTTCGTTCAAGTCCCTTTCTTTGTGTGCATGCTAATTTGTCCAATAAATGTTTATCAAGACTGGCTATCTGCAGGTTGCCTTGCCGGTTACTAGAAATCAGAGGTTGTTGTTGGGGAAGTTGAAGGTTTAGCATTGCCGCTGCCTCTGCTGGCCCACCGACCCCTATGCTGGGCCGCAGCAACGTGTTTGTGTGGTCATAGGCTTTTCTAAAGTCTGACAAAGTAAGAATTTAACTGACATGGGGCCAATTCCACTCTGAGTACCCCTTGCCCACCTTCCCCTCGTGGCTGGGGATATTGAATGGCTGTAAACATTTTAGAAATCTAAGAAGTGGAGTAACTTTAGGGATACTGAAGTTGATATAGTTCATGGGTTTGCAGTCACATCTTTTAACTAAGTTACTGAGAGCTGTCCCTACTGTCACCTCATAGGACACATGCAAAGACCCAGTCCTGTGAGAGCAACATGTCCCATAGGGGTGGGCACCCAGCCTGTGGTGATGGAGGAGAAAAGACCTTTACAACCCATGGCCCTGGAAGGCAGCCTGTGGGAATACCTTCCAGGCCCCAGGTGTGCACAGACAGAAGCAGGTTTCCTCATCAGGATGGATTGCCTCTCTGTCAGGAACGTCCTCAGTAAAGTTCCGCTGATAATTAGAAATGTACTCATAATGTTTTTTTTTCTTTTTGATGGGAATCTTATGAAAGAGAATGTGTCAGTATCCTTGTGTTTGTAGATCATGAACCCCATATCCCCTACAAGTGGCAAGAACTTCCCCATGTGAAGCTGCACGTTTTATGCATTTCCATGTTCAATAACAAAAATAAATTTTAAACAAGAAAGTTGAGGTGAAGACTAAACTATCTTTCCCATTTTTCTATAGAAAATAGACTAGAAAATTGCCACTATTTAAAAACACAAAAGGCTCAAAATTATGGGAAAATGAAATAGTAGATGTGTAGCAGTTCATTCACTCATTCATCCATTATGTGTGGGTTGTGTTTCTATTTATATTACAATTTGATGTGATTTATTTTCCTATTAAAAACAAATATTCTTATTTGTACCATATGTTGTGCTTTCAAAACAAGTTTCAGATCCTACACAAGCCGAGTGAGGAAGACAGACTCCCCACAGGCCCCTGCTGTGCACCAGTGGCAGCACCTGCTCTCTGCGATCCGGTACTCCACTGCCCTGGGGCCTGGACGGCGGGGTTCGAATGGCGTGTCGGCACTTTGTTCCTCTGTCTGTATCCAGCTCCTCGTTGCCTCCACTCTTCGATCTGGTTTTTAGGCCCCTCTCTGCTCAGGAATCGCAAAGGGTACCTGCTTGTTCCCAAGTGCCCTGGTGGGGGTTTCTGAGCCTCCTCAATGATCAGCCCATGTTCCTCTTGGGGTTTTGTTCGATGTCTTGTTCCTGATCTGGCAGGACTCAGATTTATGTCCTCAACTCTGCAGCTGGTCCTGCCACCATGATCCCTGGCGCCACCTCCAAGCAACGTTTTCCTGCAGAGTGTTGGTTGGTGCTCCTGGGAATGACAATCAGGACTTTTCTCAGGTGGTAGAACAGGTTGCATGAATGCTTTTGTACTGAAGAATGGCTATGTGGTACTAAGGTTGTGTCTTTTTGTATCATGCATGACCTGATGCAAGGCCATGCAGAGAAGACACACAGTCCCACAAATCTTTAAGTGCTGGAGGCTGTGTTCACCAAAAAAGCAGACAACTGCTGAGAGCATGAATTCACTTTGGTTGGTTTCTCACACTGTCTCACAAACTTGGCCAGTACTTCTGGGATCAGACCCCCAAACCTTGGTTATTATTCTGTGTACACAGTTCCGCTCCCATCTTATGTCTCCTCTCAGGCCATGCATGCTCTCTCCATGGGATCTGCGCTTCCAGGCTCCTCAATTTCCTGTCTCTGTAAATGTAGTCTCTTGTAATTCCACAATACAGACCTAAATCATTCCACCTGCCATGGCTGGAGTCTGATCCCTATGCAGCCAAGGAGAACCGCTCCTCCCTTCCAGGAATTCCCAATTCACACCAGCATGATAAACACAATCCCATCCAGGCTTGGATGTCCCCATCAGCTAACATTACAACGTTTATGTCACCATGTGTGCATGTGTGCATGTCACATCTGGGGTTTGCGCTCCCACAGCTATTCAGAGCAGACCTCACGAAGCTATGAATTGCTCTTTTCTACTGAAAGATATGGTGGCTGGGCCTGCAAACAGCAAAAAGATTGTCGTGGAGTCAAGCATGATCACAGTGAGGATTCCATCATGCCGGGCATGGGAAGACATGGACCCTTACTTGGCACTTACGAAGTGGCGACCAGGTAATGCATACAAGGAAGCGCTTTGGAGGGATGCTAAGACATACAATCGTGCTCCATCCACTGAGGTGTATCCAGTTAGAACACAGTTAGGAGGTGCTTTCTCTTCGCTGGGGGGGGGGGAAGTTTGACTCATCCAATAGCCCTTGGTTGTGTCACTTCCTGTCTTGCCTTCAACACTTCACAAAAAATAAGTAGATATCATGAAGAGCATGGTTTGGAGCACCATTCTAAATTTATTAAAATGAGAACGCTGGTTCTGATGTCTATTCTTCACATCACTAGGAAAAGAAATTTGGAGACACACAATAAGGACAACCCAAAGATCAGCCCTATAGTCAGTATTGGTGGAGCAGATATGAGTGGATATTTTTTGTCTTGGAAATAGTATAGGGAAACATCCTATTGAATGGGAATGTATTTCCTCTCCTAGGAAACGGATCACCACGAGATACCTGTGTTTCAGTGTTAGTTATGCCATGGCACATTCCAGACGCACATGGACCCACCTAAACAGATAACAAGCCACAGGACACATGGGTATTTTCCAGCTTTTACAGAATGCATATGGCTCCAAAGCTCAAGCTGGACGCAGATGTGTGATTGTAATTACAAAGAAGGGAAACGTAGATTTTCTTAAAAGAGCATGCACAGAATTGCAATGATAGTTAAATGCATACTTATTTTGCAAAGTGTCCTGCAGGTTCAGTGGACTACACTGTACAGTAAAAACAGATTCCTTTTAACATGTAGATATTAAACTTTATTATGCATCCCAGATGTTGGAAAGTTGGAAGCTTAAATTAAAAGCTTTTGTCTGAATTAAAATGAATTTCTCCTTTCCTATGTTAATACCTGTGTATTGACTGTCTGTATGTCATGGGCACTGTGATAGGTCCAGAGCTTAGCGTTGTGGCCATTTAATCTAATCAACAGCCAAGTTTTAATTATTTCAACCCCTCCTCTCTCTCATGGATGTATCTACCCCCCTCCCCCTGCAGTGTGACAATTGACACTCAGCATAGATTGGGTCTTCATAACTTCTTCTTTTTACTACTGTAGTTACTTCCTAAGTGGTTTTTCTGTATCTGAAGCTGCCTCCACTCCTCTCCCATTACACACACTCACACACTCACACACACACACACTCACACACACACACACTCACACACTCACACACACACATTACACGCACACACTCACACACACACTCACACACTCACACACACACACTCACACACACACACTCACACACACACTCACACACACACACACACTCACACACACACACATTACACGC